>NC_051863.1:128718465-128721123 GCF_015732765.1 Culex quinquefasciatus | reverse complement strand
TACTTCGAACTATCAAAATATATATTATTCGAGAAAATGGCTAAAAAAGCAACATAGACCCTGACAAAATTTTTTTGCACCGTGGGGAGAGAGTTGGCCCTTTGCATTTTTGGTCTTTTGAAAACAGTGGAAGTTTCACTTTCCATTTTGGCCTAACACGATTTCAGATTGTTTTTGTTTATGCTTTGTTTGTTTAGCCCGTGGCAAAACAGACCTAACCAAAACAAATTTCAGTCTCATGTTTGGCCTAATTTTTCAACTTGAAACGTTGACATTTTAGAAGTCTTTTGACTGATTTTTGTATTGGATTTCACCTTAGATGGGTGAATATTAGTGGTTCGCCACCGTCGGAACAACTGAAGGTAAGTCTTGTTTAATTTAATATTCTGCTGAATGCTGTTTTAACTTTGCTGAAAAATCGCGTTTCAGAAACAACTGAAATCTCGGTGGAGACCAAAACGACACCCGTAGCGAAGTGACGGTCCAGTTGGCTCAAGCTGGACGAACCATTCAATGTGAATTGTGTGTAAATTGATGCTCGTTTTAATAATTTGGTTGCGAATCAACCTCACACAAAATCAAAACGAGCAAGCCGATTCTGCTGAGATAGTACAGATGGGCAACTCTACCGACGTCGTGTTTTAGTTGTCTAGCAAGCAACGATGTTTGATATTCGATTACTGAATAGTGCTGACTTGTACCGGCCACCGCTGTTTTCGGTAGCAGATCGAGTCTGAGGCCAGCATCTTTTGTTCCGACAACTAAATCATCTATTCTCCGGATCGATGCTCCGGCAAACAAGTGTTGGCGCTCGTGTAGTCGACCTTGCTTGTCAGGCCACTTCCGCAATCGTAATCAGCACTCGACACTCTTGCCTGATGTTGGTTGGTTCACCTGATTTACATTGTTGCTGCCGGGCTAGTGGTAGACGTCCGCCGGTGAGTGCGGCCGCAGGTTTTCCTCCGTGAAATAGTTGAAGAAGGGGGGATATTATTGACCAGTGTACCTTCGGAGCGAAAGTGCTCAAGCAACGGGCGTATTGTAACCGAGATAGCTTGAGACGGAACAGAACGGCCGGTTATGCGGCCGGATAGCAGGAATGTCTGCTTAAGGTTTTCGACCTGGACAGCCGTAAACCGGGACAGTGAATCGGAGATTCCTAGCTTTTTCTAAATAAAAAAACAAACAATTTTAGTTATTGCTATATAAATTGCTTTATTTAGGACCGCATTTGATCAATGATCCACCTTCCTACTACCAACATTCTTCCAACGGATCTAGGACGTTTTCGCGAATGATCGTGAAGCTTTGAAAGTCTTCAGCACGAGGATCAATTTGGTAAAAAAAAACCACTCCAGGTGCTTGCTAAACCAAGATTGGCTCGCCTTGATCATTCAGATTTGGTCGATTGTACCGGCAACTAATGTTTTTAACCACTCGATCCTGTTTTGGCCGGCGCGCTTCGTCCACGATTTCACCTGCCGAGTCGGAGCGCTCCACATCGTCCGAATCTAGGGCGAACTTGCGCAACGAAAGGCGCTTGCGCAGTGCGTGGCCGCTAATCACGAGCACCACCTTTTCAAACAAATTGTTTAATGACTTGTACGTCACCGGCTTTCGCTTCCGCTCTTCATTTTCTTCCCGATCTTGATCCTTGTCCAACGTTGGCTTCTTGATGCAGATGTTCTGTCCCGACTGGCAGAGCTCTTCTTCTCCGACGAAGTTTCCGGTTCGTCAAAAAAAAAGTTCTCGAACTTGGTCGCCGACGTTGCTCGCGTTCCTCCTTGGCGTCCTTTTCACGATGCTTCCGGACACAGTCTTCGGCCAGCTTGTGCTCCAGCTTTTCGTTTGGCTTGTCGTCGTCCTTGTCGTACAGCAGGGCGTCCCGGATGCTGTTCCGAGGCTTCTTCCTTCTGGTCAAAGAGTCGTGGCTTTGGCTTTGGCGTGATGTTGGTCATCATTTTGGCTGGTTGTGGAGAGGCCACGTTGCTGCCCTGGCCGGAGTCGTTGCGGGTTTACTCGCAACGGGTTGCGAGTCCGCACCGGATCGTGGCGCTTTCCAGCGCGCAAATAACCCCGCCGAGCTTTCCTCGACCGAACCGGGAGATTCCTTCCGGAGCTTAAACCTCCCAAGTTGAAGCACCTTCGAAGGCTCCTTCTTCTGAACCTCCTCCTGAATCGGCTTCTGAAACGCGGCCGGAACCAGCGGTTTGTCCTTCTTCTCGCCTCTAACCGAGTGCAGCATCACAAAAGCCACCCCGTCTGTTGAACGGCTAACCTTCACCAAATCCCACCACTCCTTGGCCTCCGGTTCGACCAGTTCCTTCGCCGTGAAGTATCGCGCAGGCCGCTGATGGTCGAGTTGCGGCTCTCGATCAGACTCATAAACGGTGGCTACAGAAGCGTCCTGCATCATTTGAGCTGCTTCTGGAGATAAAACATAAAATATCAGTTAAGTTATCATTCCATGTTATGGTGATTTTAAATTATAAATGTTGGTAATCTTACCTAGTAATAAATCAAAATTGCTAAATGGTTCGAAAGTTTTTGGTAAGTTTTACAAAAAAAGCAGCGAGCTAACAACACGAAGCAAAACACTTTTTTTTACAGCAGCCGTTTCATTTTCCATATAGGTCCTCAGAACACAAAGCCCTAACT
>NC_051863.1:128650965-128713465 GCF_015732765.1 Culex quinquefasciatus | reverse complement strand
TTTTGATTAGGCTCATCGATGACGCATAGAGGAATTGACGTATTTTTAAATTCATTGAGAGTTTCTTGATGTTTTTCGTATCTTACATTCAACATAAAACTGACCATTTTTGCAATATATGCTTCATTGAGAAGAAACGCAATGACCGCAAGTGACATCACAACGAACCGTTCCACTTTCTTCAGTTGATGTTCTGGCGTTGCACTACCAAAGAAAATTGTTAGAATTAAGTTACGTGGAAACAGTTTCTCAAATTTGATGTTTAAAATAATGCTGACAATCATCAGAATAAGGACGAGAATCCAAACAGAAAATGTGAATGGAATTCCCAAATGTTTGAAGTATGACGGAGTAGATGTTTCTGGAATCAACAGAACCAGACTCTGAAACTCATCATCGTAAATCTGCTGCATCAAACCATGGTGCCAGGAAATAATCGGAATTATATCATACCGATTTTGAACAAATTCATTGAAAACTTTGTCAAACTGCGGATGATCACCGACTAGATGCCATTGTAACGAGGCGTTCACATGCTGACAAAATACCTTGATCAGCTCCGCGAACGAACCTTTTACTTCGAGTGGGTTAAGAATTATGTTAATAAATGTGAACCATTGCATAACCATCGCATGAAAAGGATACCCACCGACGTCACGTAGGTGATCATTCTGCAAATAGCTTACCAAATCTGTAGCCAGATCAAACTGAGACAAGGCATAGTCAAAATATCCATAGCCATACAGATACCATTGTCCAGACTTGAACTCAACGCCAACAAGCGCTGAATTGGTAATTCCAAAAACCCTCATCAACCCAGCATAATGCTCTATGCTGTCCCAGCTTGGGGCAGATTCACTCATGAACACAAAGTAAGCTCGATTGTTCCAACTTGTAAAGTCAGCAAGTCTAGCCAAAATATCCTCAGTCAATTCCCAGTTCAGGTTGCTAAATGTCACCAGAAAATGCGTACACCCGCCGAGAAACGCGTCAAACTTGTCGGTTGAAAGGATCACTTGTTCCGTCTCAAGGCTGGAGAACACCCCGAAGATCTGCTTGAGCAGCGCACGGTCCAGGTTGGCAGCACTCCGGATCACACAAACCTTTGGCGAAGTTGGAGCGGGAAGTTGTAGGAGAGCTTGCCAAAGGTGACCTGCTGCCAGGGTGGCAGTCTGGACTGAGGATGATGCAATGGATATCAGAAGGAACAGCAATGGACACTTCATGTTTCGTGGAACATTGAACTTCGAGTGGAGTATTTCGAGGATTGAAGGATTGTAAGTCCAAGTGGTCTCAAGGGTCACATAAAATGAATAGAAAAATATTTTATTTTTTCATCAGATCCGATGTAGACATTTAAAACAAAGTGTAATATTTTTTATTGAGTTATGAACGGAATTCTATCTGGTGTTCAATGTTCAAGGCTGATTACATTCACATATCCATGTGTTCAAACACAATATGATTTCAAATATACTATCACATAAAACATACAATTCCTTGATAAGCTTAACTACTTTCCCCCTTTTGCTGATTGATATTTCCACTATAAAAACCCCAAAACCTATCAAACTCCCATACAACAGAATTTTCCACATCGATAGAAGATCACTCAGTTTAAACACCGTCAAACTATTCACCAGCCGTTTAGCCCAAATACGTACTTTCACTTGTTCCGTCCAACGCTGCAAAAGTCCAGCTTCCCTAGTCCGGCGCTGATAGTCCCCAAATCGTTCGACAAACGGGGCTCTACGTGATATTGTGTGAGTTTTCAGTGACCACTTTATTCTCTGCGCCAGAATGTAAAACCTTTTGCGAAATGTTATCGGATCCTGATTGTACTTTGATTCCAGAAATTCCTTTGCCATCTCGTAGGACATGATCCACGAGCAGGAATCTGCTTCATACCAGGACGTTGAGTCGTTCCAGAAGAAAAATCGGTTTCGCATGTCTTCGGAGAATCCGCTTATCAACTGATTGTACGTCACAGGATCTCGCTCGTAGTCAAAGCAAAAGGGTATCGATGACGCATCAAACTCTTCTATGGTTTGCAGATGGGTCTTGTACTTGACGTTCAACATAAAACTGATCATTTTCGCAATGTAAGCTTCACTTAGAAGAAATGCTATAACTGCTAGCGAGGTGACGACAAAACGTTCGGCCCTATTCAAGAAATGAGCTGGTGTTGAGCTTCCGAACAGAATCATAAACAAAAGGTTGCGTGGAAATAGTTTCTTTAGTTTGAAAGTAATGCAAACGGTTAGAAAGATTAAGATGAGTACAATGGTCCAGACAGCGAACGAAAAAGGTACCAGCAAATGGTTGAAATAAGAAGGAGATGCTGTTTCAGGAATAAGCAATACTGTAGATGTAAACTCATCCTCGTAAATGTGTTCACTCAGATTGCTTATCGAACCAATTATTGGGATTATATAAAACTCACTGTTGACAATCTCTGAAAAATATTTCAAATCAGATCTGGTTGGCACTAAGTGCCAACGCAGTGTAGCGTTAACATGTTCACAAAATGATCTGAGCAATTCTGCAAAGGATCCTTGTACTTCAAACGGCTCGTAACTCATGGAAACTGTTGCGATCCATCCCATGATAAGTGCATGCAGAGAGCTACCTTGAACGTTACGTGAATAGTCTTTTTGCATAAAGGTTACCATGTCTAGCCATGTTTTGTGGTACATTGACGATTGTTCTAGATTATCAGAACTGCACATTTCTAGTTGTTTGTAATCAACTTTAAAGTACAGAAGGACAGAGTTGGTAACTCCGAAATATTCCATCATATCTGTATAGCAATTTAAAGACGAAACTTTGGACGGCAAAGATTCAGTCACGATTATAAAGTAAGCTCGAGTGTTTAATTTTCTGAACTTAATGTACTCATCGTAAACTATTCCAGTTAGCTTACCCGAGCAAACGGAAATAACTTGGGAAGGTCAGTTTTTGATATTGTGAGAAGATCGAAATATGTTATTGGGATGATCGGATTAGTTGTTAAAATAACAAAAATCAATAACAAAGATTTGTTCGAAGAATAACTTAAACTGTTATTATGTTGTTATTACAATAACAAACCAATAACACAGAAGGAATCATGAAGGAATAACAAGATTTGTTATTTTGTGCGGAGAGGTGGAGCAGCATAATAACAAAAAATGTTATTGAACTGGTATGTCTCCATAACAAAAAAAGTTATTGTTTTGGTTTATTTGTAATTTGCAAATAAACCTGCAGTTGCCATAACTCCTCTGTACTAGTCAGGGCTGCAGAGTCGGTACTTCCAAGCGACTTTGAATCCATACACTCAACCCCGGTGGTTGGTCACTTTTTCGTTTGACACATTTTTAGTTTGTACCCCGTTGGTTGGTCAAAGTCAAACTAAAAAGTGACGAACTGTCACTTTTTACACAGGACTCACACATACTATCAAACAAAACGTTTGGTAGTACGTGTGAGCTCTGTGTAAAGAGGGTGTCAAACTAAAAGTGACCCCGTTCGTTTGACAACAGTTGGTGTCAAACCATCGGGGTTTCAGTGTACTTTGAAGACAACTCCGACTCTGGATGCAGGATATGACGTCAACGACGACTTCAGCTCTCCAAAAATACCCGACTTCAGAGATTCCGACTCCAAGTAAAAGTTGCCGAAAATTTGCTGAATCCGATGCAGTCTCCGAGGTCTCACTCCAGCTCGAACTTCAACGTCAGCTCCGACTTCCTGGCTCTGTGAAAATAATAACAGATTTTGTTATTTACACTACAAAAATTCTCAATAGATAAATCAATTCCGTTAAAAAAAAGAACTGTCAAAAGTTAATTTTATCGGATTAATTTTAGCTTGAAACCCCATTTCATGGTGAAATAAATGACCCCGAAAAAATTGGTCAAAATTATTTCATAGTGCTAGCCAATTTTAGTAAAATCCCTTAGGGGGTACATCAAATAAATAAAAAATCAACTTTCAAAATTTCAACTTTTCAGAATAATTTTAGCTTAAGGACCCCATTTCATGGCCAAAATAATGATCCCGACGAAATTGGTCAAAATTATCCCATGGTTCTAGCCAATTTTAGCAAAGTCCCTTAGGGGGTATATCAAATTATTAAAAAAACCAGCTTTCAAAATTTAAACTTTTTAAAATAATTTTAGCTTAAGGACCCCATTTAATGACCAAAATAATGACCCCGACGAAATTGGTCAAAATTATCCCATAGTTCTAGCCAATTTTAGCAAAGTCCCTTAGGGGGTATATCAAAGAATTAAAAAAAATGAACTTTCAAAATTATACTTTTTAGAATAACTTTAGCTTACGGACCCCATTTCATGGCCAAAATAATAACCCCAACGAAATTAGACAATATTATCCCAAAGATCTAAACATATTTAACAAAAGAAAAAATAATAACAGTTTGTGTTATGGACACTTAGAAACTTTTCCATTTGTGCGATTCATGGTAATTTTTTTTCTAAGTCAGTATACCGAACGAATAACAAATTTTGTTATTAGGTGAGTTTTTGAAATGTATAACATTTCCTCTTATTAGCGTGTTATTGAACATTTTCAATGTAATATCACTTCAATACCAAATTTTGTTATTTTATCAGAAACTGTTATTTCTTTTTCTTCTTGAAGTTGAACTTCAGGATAAAATAATAACACTTTTTGTTATTTTAACAGGATTTGTTATTGAAATATTATTAATTTTGTTATTACCGTCTGCCCGGGTATTAAGTATTATAAAATAGTGAGTGCACCTTCTAGTTGAAATATTGAAAAAGTTCACTGATAAAACCACTTGCTGCATGCTTTCTTCAGAAACGACCTTGAAAATCAGTTGATTCTTATCGCTATCTGTACTTCTTCTCAAAAAGCAAATTAGTGGAGGATACGGAGTTGGTAACTGCAGAAGTTGGACCCAGAATGGCTGAAGGTTTGATACGTACATAGAACTTAAACTTGAAACTGATACCAACAGAACTATCCAAATGCACTTCATGTTTGGTTGATGAGCTGAACAGGAATGAACCAGACTGTGGCACCACGCTACATTTTTTCCTGTAGATCAATCAGCCCTCCCACTGGAAAAATACTTGAAATCTCATAAACTTATCAGAAAGTTTAATTATAGACCTGTTATTAGTATAGTACAAAATCCTTTTAAATTCAGTTGGTAATTCTCTACCAACTCACACGAAATCGGGAAAAGCCGCGACCCTTCTTTGATTTCCGTGAATCTTAGTCCTAAGGGTATCTTTTGTCAATAATGAAAAGATGGTCGCTCGATTTGATGGCGTACTTATGATTCTGAAAAACGTATTCTTCATTGAAAAAAACATTATAAAGTTTTGAAAGCTCTGCCATTTTTCGTTACTCAGCAGTAAAAAAAATTGGAACATGTGATTTTAAGGAAAATTTAATGTTTTTTTCGAATCTACATTAACCCAGAAGGGTCATTTTTTCATTTAGAACAAAATTTTCCACTTTCAAATTTCGTGTTTTTTTTCTGGATTTGCAGGGATATTTTTTAGAGTATAGCAATGTTCTACAAAGTTGTAGAGCAGACAATTACAGAAATTTTGATGTATAAACATAAAATGGTATACTTGTAACCATCACAAATTATCGCGATTTTACGATTTTATTTATTTATTTATTTTTTTTTTGAAAAAGTTGGTCGTTGTCGATCATGGCCGTTCATGGTCATCCGCGACAGAAACCGACGACGAAACATAGAGAAATGCAAAAATTAACTTTTCCAAAACAAAAATCGCGATAACTCGTGATGGTGATTTTTCACGTTGAAAAAGTGTAAATTTCATGGGGATCTTATTTTTAAAACACTAAATTTCACGGAAATTTCGCGGATCGTGAAAAATATTGGAATCACTTTAAAAATCTTGTTTTAAAGTTCAGAAATTACTTTTTATGATTCATTATATATTATTTTTCAATATGGGGCATTCCAGGTCAACTGAGTACACTTTTGGGCTCAATCTTCACCGACTTGGACCAAACTTGGAGGGAACGTCCAACTATCGATAGTTAACAGAAACCCCAAGTTTGGTGCTGATTGGACCATCCCTCTATTTTGGCACCACCCTCTTTTTTGAGGATTTTCTTATAAGCTTTTTTTATTATTTTTTTTAAACTTCATCATCCCGGTACGAGAATCGAACTCACGACCTCTGGATTGGAAATCCAGCACACCGTTAGTCGAAACCCATCCCCTACCGGTCAGTATTCCCAGTGAGCAGATTTACTCTTTGAAGGGATCTGACTTTGCCGAGCCAGACAGGAATCGAACCAATCACCTTCCGCTTACAAGGCGAAACCCGTAACCTCACGGCCACGGAAGCTCGGCGAATTTTAATCATAACTTTGCAACTATTTGAGCAAAATACTTTCTAAAGATTGCATTTTATAGAAAATAGTCCAAGGAATGCGATAAAAATAAAAGTTCAACCCTTAAACGCCCACTTATATCATATTTTATTGTTTTATTTTATCACCATCGTGTTCCCCGGATAATTTTACATAATAATCAATGTATCATCATGGCCGTATGTAGACCTCAAACTAAATTGAACTATTGGCGAGATATAGCGATTTTACTGAAAAAAGTTTGATTTTGCGCAGCACTCGGAAGTACACGGTGTACTTTTCAACAAAAAGCGACGAATTTCGCAAAGTTCGGTTTTTATATGTGAAAAACTTATTTCGGATTTGAATTCATAGGACAGAGTGCAGCGCAAAATCTAACTTTTTGCAGTTCATTTTAGTTTGTAGTTTACATTGATTAACATGTAAAATTGCCCGGGGAACTCGATGGTGATAAAATAAAACAAATAAAAATATAAGGAATCGGTCAAAACTGAATGTTAATACTTAAAACGTTAAAAATAATATAAGTGAGCATTTAAGGGTCGTCAAAACAGAGGGTGGTGCCAAAATAGAGGGATGATCCAATCAGCACCAAACTTGGGGTTTCTGTTAACTATCGATAGATGGACGTTCCCTTCAAGTTTGGTCGAAATCGGTGAAGAGTGAATTTAAAAGTGTACTCAGTTGACCCATATAAATAAATAAATATATATAAATTAAAAAAAAACTAATTTAAAAAAAATTTTCAAACAATTTGAACGTGCCACAAAAAAAAAAACAGTTTTCAAAAAAGTATCCACGTGGTATGGACTGATTCTATATAAATTTTGAAACGAAATTAAGGGAATGCGTATTCTCATTTATTTGATTGCATTTTTAAATATTTGGCGAATACAGCTAAAAATTGTTCGCTGATTGATTGAACTTCAGATCAAAAAAGAATTTTCATTTCCTGTGACATTTTGCCCAATAAAATATTGTTATGGTTTTCGTCTCATTCTTCAAAAACTTAATTTGAAACCAAAAGGAAAAAATAATTTAATCAGTAGTGAAATCTTGAATAAAAATATTTCAAAATCCGAAAAAAGTGTTTTTTATAACTTCTTAGTGAACTATCCACACAGTTAAACCGGACTCAGAAAAGACTTCATGTTTCAAAAAGATTATTTTAAAGATAAAAATACTATAAATTTTATATTGAACAAAACAAAAATTTAATAACTTTTAATTTCTTTTTAAATTATATTTTTTAAATAAAATAATATTGAATTTTTAAATTTTGAGCAATCATCAAACATTTAATACACTTTTTTGTAAAGCAAAAATAAGTGAAAATTTAAACTTTTCGGTATGAGAATAAATGGAATTAAATGATTGATGTTATCTTCCGTGGGAAAACTTAATGATTCCGAGAATATGTTTTTAATTTTCAGTGATTTTTAATGACATGATTTAAACAGTATTCGCAGCATTTACTTCTCAGTAAATATTATCACAATTTTATGTTAATGTATGTTTTGCTAAAAATTCTTCTAATTTTATATTTTTATTATGTTGTAGTTTCAAAGAATTGATTTATAAAAATTGATATATTTCATGGGATTTCACGGAAATCTTAAAATTTCACGAATTTCACTAACCCTAGTTACAATCATACTCCTTATGTTTATCTATCTATTTTTTGTAATTGTCAGATCTACAACTTTGTAGAACATAGTTACACTTTAAAAATAACCATGTAAAGTTAAAAGAAACTCAAAATTTAAAAAAAAAAAACAATTTTTGTTCCAAATAAAAAAATTACCCTTCTGGGTTTATGTAGATCAAAAAGTACATTAAATTTCCCTTAAATTGGCATGTTCCAAATTTTTCAACAGATGAGTAACGGAAAATGGCAGAGTTTTTAAAACTTTTTTAGGGTTTTTTTTTAATGAAGAATAGATTTTTCAGAATGATGAGTACGCCATCAAATCGAGCGTCGAATTTTACATAAAAGTCCATTTGACACCAAATGTCCATCTCATCACCGTTTCATGCTGTAAATTATGAAAAATATCTCTTTTTTCGCATGTTCAAAAATGATAGGGGTCGTACCACCCCTCCGTCAAGAAGTATAAAAAAACGGACCTCGAATTCGTGACAAGGGACCAAATTTCAACAACATATTTTAACTACCGGTGTAGGTTCTTAAACAATATATTATTTCAAGTTTTACACACAAGTAGATTCTCAATGTAGTTTAAAATTCTGAAGAAATTGTGTGGTTTGTGGTAAGAAATAATTCTATGTAGACATGCTATCCTAAGCCGTATTTGTGTTTATAGGGCCAGTTGCACTCAAGAAAATAATTGAAAGAAAGTGCAAGAGTTTGCTTAAATTTAATATTGCCATTGCATTTCAACAAAAAAAAAAAAAAAAAAAAAGAACCTGTAAGAAATTTTATGACAATTTGGAAAAAAATAAAAGAACCATAAACGCTATTTCGATAAAAATCTTTTTTTTTTTTCATTTTTTTATTTTATTGCAACGATAAAACTAAACAACACAGCTGATGAAAAACGTTAAAATCCACTTTTCGGTTCTCCATGGATGGCATTATTATAAATGCTATTCGTCACACAGCCCAGCTTCATTTGCATACCAAAAATTATAAAAAAGCAGCATCGGCCTGGAAAAGGGGTCAACATCGAACGGGTTGAGAATGGTCCCTAGAACACTGAACACAACACAACATAACAAAAAAAAAATATAATAAAAAAAATCACTCGGGAAACAAACGGCTGCCTTTTCTTCTGCCTCAGCTATGAGCTCTGAGGTAAATAAATAATTATTTATGCAAACGATGCTGGCTTGCCAACCAAAAGAAGGGATTAAGCTGCTCTGTGCGCTCAGGTAACAAACAAAAAAAAGATCGCTCATTGTTGCCGTGATTCGTTCCGAGGAATATTTCATTCGCCGGGCGCGCCAGGGCCATATGTGAGAATCCTAATTTATATTCAAATTTCCTCCAGCAGTCTGGGTTTTTTGTTGAGGTGGGAACCGTGTTTTTTTTCCACGACGCTGATGACAAAAAAAGGGTTCAAGAGAGGACACAACACATCCTGGCTGGCGAAGATCCTAATCGTCGTCAGTCCGCGCGTTGACATCGGTCCCGGAAGGAAGATTCGTTCAAGTTCAAGATCCTCGCGCGTTAGGAAAAAAAAGGATGAAAGGGTTATGTTCAGATTGGTTCCGCCAGGACGGAGCAAGACAATCCACGGGAAGCCGTTGTGGAAAGAGGGGAAAGAGATTATAAATCGCAAACAGCAGATCCCGGTGGAAAGGGTTATTGCCGGTGTTGGACGGGATGAGCACGTCAGTCGTCGGGTTGAGATTGTCGGGAAGTGTCGGGCGTTCGGATGAGATATTGGAGGAGAATCGTGATGTGATTTCAGAATAGTGGATCTTGGTGATAGTGAAGTGGTCAAACCGAATTTTTGGATGGAATAATCAAAAATATGTTTAAGTGTGCTATGAAAAACCATCAAAAATAGATTGGTGTTAAATTCAGTGGTTATGAAAATATTTAGCCCATTAACTACTTGCATTGTAAAGGAAAGCTTTAACCGATTTTTGAAAAATGTTGAACTTGCATTATTGAAACAAAATATTTAAAATAAATCTGAGCTCGAAAAGTACTACATATTCTGAATAAAAATTTAAAAATTTCAAATAAAATTCAACAATTCGATCAATAAGGTAATAACAAAATTGATTAATGTTTTTGTCTACTTGGTCAAAACTTTCTCGAAGATCATAACATAATATTTCCCGTATAAATAGTTATCATCGAACATGTTATATATATCATTATCAAAACGACGTCGTCGTGCTATCTTGTCGCACCCGCCATTTTGACGTTCCGAGAAAAACGCGTTTTAATGTTTGACCTTGAATAAACAAAAACGAGAGCACGCAATGTAAACAATAACAAACATGTTTTGTTCGGCTCACCATTCTGTGCATTGTCCCAAAGTTTGGTTGAAGTTGGTTGCTGGAGTCCCGAGTTATAATTACAAATGTTTACGGTAGTCTAGCTTGTACGTGCGACAAACGCATCCTGACTTTCCTGGCCTGAAATCCCTTTGGCCTTTTGTCGCACTTACATGAATTTTCATGGAGTGACAAGATAGCACGACAAGATTGAAACTACTTTCATATGTAAAGTGACAAAAATGCACGGAGTTTTTTCGGTTTTTGTTGAATATCTCAGGATTGAAATCGAATTTTGGGGATTTGTGAAGGTCAAAAGGTGAGGCATTGTGAGCTGCACAAAATGGCGTTCTTAACTCAATTTGGCCCAAAATGCACGTACGACAAGTTAGCACGATGGCGACGAAAAGTGAAAATTCAACGGCAAATTATTTTCAAGGTTTTCCAATTGATCTTCCTAAATCAAGATCGCTGAAAATTTTCGAAAAAAAAAATCCTTTGAGGTTACAACAAAATTGAGACGTGTCTAATTACAAACTGCAATTCCATCATTAAAATCTTAAGAAAAATTATAACCAAATCCATTTAATGTTAGGGACTAATATTGATATCACCATTAAAAATAAAATTTAAGATGGAACTTATCGAAACAAAGTCATTTCAATTAGGGTGTCAAATTATCCCGTATTTTGATGTTTCCATGAAACGGGATGAAAATTTTGAAAATCATTAAAATGTCATGGACGACATTGCATTGCATTTTATAAATTTTCATTTATCCTACAATTTTTTTATTTATATGAATAAAGTATTCAGTTTTGGAAATCTCAAAAGCAAGCCAAACTTTAAAATTAATGTAGTACAAAGTTGGAACTTTCATCATGCAGTGCCTTAGTACGTATAGCAGCAAGCTAACTTCATAAAATTTTACAAAAAAACAAAGTTGTATCAGAAAAAAATGGATTGGGTCAAATTGGGCAAGTTAAGACAGCTGAATTAGTTATCTTTAGTAATAAGATAATGCTTGTTTAAATATAAAGTAAAATATTGTTATGCTTTATTTAAATAAAGGTTTGACGCTGTGTTGAACAAGTTGTTCCAGAGCTGGACGAAACTCAAATTTACATATCTAACATCTCAAAACTTCGTGCTATTTCTCGAGCATTCTGAATCTTTCGAAATTTAGACCAGAAAATACAGCCTCGTATACTTACAACCCTAATGAGCTTAAAAAGATGTTCGAGTTTAAAAAATACCAATTTGCAATTTGGAAAAAAAACATTGATTACAAGTGATGTCATTCCAGGATCTTTAGAACACATTTTGAAAACTTCATGAAATCCAAATCTTTTTGCACATTTGGACTTCATGAAGTGTTATGAAAATGCGAGCAATTTTAAGATAATTTGAATCTTTTTCAGACTTCAAATTACAATATCCGTTCTACCCCTATTTTTTATTGTTTTGTGCTCGATGGCTCATATTTGGCATGCGTTCATATAATGTATTTACAAACAATCGTTAAAGTTTCATCAAAATGGTGCACCCCAATACAACCTTCTAGAACAAACAGATCAAATAAAAAAAACTGCTTCTTTAAAGTTGAATTTGGCCATTTTGAGACACTGGGACAAAATTTTTATTTTACCGAGATTTGAAAATCTATCATTCCATTATCCATTTAATATAGGTGTTGAATATTTAACATTGATATAGCTTCCTGTGACCATCTGCCAAACTATTTATTTGTTTACTTTTAATTTTGCATCATAAGCAAGCAACTTTTTTTCACGAAAATTATCTTAAACCTTATTTAAAGTTATTGTTTTTCAGATAATAGAGTGATTGTATTATTTAAGAGCAGATCTCATTCATAAATTGAAAACGTTCAACCAAAATTAACCATTTTTTTTAATTCCTCATATTTTGTTGACGAATTTGCATTACTCTACTATATCTCGGTACAAACATAAAATAATAGGGTGTTCTTTTACTGGATAAATTATTACTATATGAAGATTAAAAGTACTGTACAGACTTGATTATCCGAAGGTTGGTAAGAATTTCCGAATAATTGAATCTTGGCCGAAGGCATTTTTCATATGATTTTTTTTAAACTTTTTACATCAAATTCTAGTTATGTGACCTGGTTCTATCCCTTTCCCCAGAATGCCATTTCCCAAAATGATCCATTTCCCAGAAATTAATTCCCCAGAAGGACCCATTCCCCAGAAATGTTTATTCATTACGTAATATACTATTTATTTCAAAAAGTGATTGATTTTGTTAGTCTTAATGTTTTGCCTTTTTTGTGACGGTTGACAAAAGTTGATTTTTTTCCCATTTAAATTGAATGTGTCCTTCAAGCAATTCCATGTCAAATAGGGAATCGATTATACCGAACCCTCTCCGATTCCAATAAAACTTTGTAGACATGTTATCCTACGCTTAGGTAAGCCATTTTTGTGGAGAATCGAATTCCGTATCCGGCTTTTGAAAATTTTGACGTTTAGGGAACTTAAAAAAAAACGTTTTCAGTAAACGATTTTTGTATTTTTTTAGGTGAGTTCCCGATCAGACGGTAATAACTAAATTCATGCCATTTCAATACAAATACTGTTAAAATAACAAAAAGTGTTATGGAATATTCTTGCAAAATCCATTTTTGCATAAGAGTTAAATAACAGTTTATGTTATCATAACAAAATTTGTTATCGGTCTGATATTGATTGAAAGCCAGAACAATTTGGGAATAACATTTTTTGTTATGGAAGAATACCTCCAACTGTTATTGGGTTGATCGGATTAGTTGTTAAAATTACAAAAAATAATAACAAAGATTTGTTCCAAGAATAACTACACCCAACTGGCAGTCGCATGATTGTGATGCATGGCGGCATGAAAGTATATCAGAATCTGCATGAAATCTGTCCTCATGCATTTTTTGCGATATAGGAGTATGACATTTTTGCCCGTTACCGACAATTATCGACATTACCGACGACTTTTTGGTTGTATTTCACAAAAAAAAAACACTTAATAGATCGAGGATTGAACCACCAACTTCTTGGTTATTGATCCGACACGCTACCACCGCGCCATGGACGCTTGATGAAAAGTGGGTGATAGAGCACCAACATATGCTTCTCTTTGGAGTGTTGCTCGGGGACGGGCCAGCTTTATATGTGTTGGTGAGAACTGCAGATCGCTGAAATTTTTACACGCGGGCAAAAATGATCTACGGGCTTGCTACAAAAAATGTTATAAAATGTGACATTTTCTGCAGCAAATCCAATGTTGCAGATTTTGAGATATATTTTTCCTTTGGGTGTAAAAATACTATTAGTTTGTTATTACAATAAAAACCCAATAACAAAATATGCATAACGACGATTAACAAATCTTGTTATAAATAACATAAAATGTTATTGGCCTAGTATTTTCAAATATCAAATATTGTTATTCCCAAGTTATTTCCTTCTGCTCGGGTTGTGATGACTGCTGACAAAAGTTGAATTTTCTTGAATTAAATTCTAAATGATATCATGGCAAATGGAAAACAAAACATTGTTTTTTTTTACAAGGGCCTAACTATTTCTTGGGAGTGGGATAGAACCATGCGACCTTATTTTAGTCAAATTTTAAAGATTGACTGTCTGTTACATTTTCAAACGCATTTCTTCAATTTTTTATCACTACCATTTCGGCCGCCATTTTGGACTTTAAATTTGCAGATCACTTTAGAGCTTTTTGCGAGTCATATTTGAACTCATCGGTTGAAATTAAGACACTAAATTTTTTTTCGTGAATTGAAGACCATGGCAATGTTTAACAAATATTACTACGGCAAAAACTTTGCAACGGTGGCTCAGATGCTACTGCATGCTATTGCTGTATTTTATCCACAGTCTAAACTTTCAGGGCCAACTTATTTAAATGCATTTGCAAATAAAAACTATTTTAATTTTTTTTATATGTATTAGGGGACATCAAATGCCAAATCATAAAAAATTTCCAGAATGGGCAAAAAATCTTTGACTGAGTTATGATTTTTTGAATCATAACTGTTTTTTTCCAAAAAATTGAAATATTGCTGAAAAAAAAATTCAACTTCAATTTTCCATGTAAAATCGATGGTTTGCAATCAAAAAGTACTTCAGTGAATTTTTGATAAAGTGCACCGTTTTCAAGTAAAATTAATTTATAGGGAACTTTTTTGAAAAAAGTCATAGTTGCTCCGTGAAATTTAACGATCTTTTTGAAAACAATGTTTTCAATGAATTTCAATTCAACTGAATGAAACCATCTTACACTTAAAAAACTAACTTAATCCACCTATGTGGTTGGTGCCTTCCTCACTTTTTTCCAAAAATGGGTTTGGACACAAATTTCGTCTAATTTTTTTTTTTTTTCGGAATACAAAAAACACACATATTACTCAAGGGCTCATAAGTGGCATCTTAGGTGGTCATAGCTTGAGGCAGGGTTACCTGATCTTCAATATTTTAGACTCGTTAGTGAGGTATTTCGATTACCTAACCAACGATGGGTCGGATGATGGATCCGGACATTGTTTACATACATTTAAGTGAGATCCGGCTACAAAAAAGTACATAAATATCACTAAAGTGGTCAGAACTCGAGACAGGGTTGCCAGATCTTCAATGTTTTAGACTCGTTGGTGAGGTCTTTCGATTACCTAACCAACGCTGGGTCGGACGATGGATCCGGACATTGTTTACATACATTTAAGTGAGATCCGGCTGCAAAAAAGTACATAAATATCACTAAAGTGGTCAGAACTCGAGACAGGGTTGCCAGATCTTCAATGTTTTAGACTCGTTGGAAAGGTCTTTCGATTACCTAATCAACGATGGGTTGGATGATGGATCCGGACATTGTTTACATACATTTAAGTGAGATCCGGCTACAAAAAAGTACATAAATATCACTAAAGTGGTCAGAACTCGAGACAGGGTTGCCAGATCTTCAATGTTTTAGACTCGTTGGTAAGGTCTTTCGATTACCTAACCAACGCTGGGTCGGATGATGGATCCGGACATTGTTTACATACATTTAAGTGAGATCCGGCTACAAAAAAGTACATAAATATCACTAAAGTGGTCAGAACTCGAGACAGGGTTGCCAGATCTTCAATGTTTTAGACTCGTTGGAAAGGTCTTTCGATTACCTAACCAACGATGGGTTGGATGATGGATCCGGACATTGTTTACATACATTTAAGTGAGATCCGGCTACAAAAAAGTACATAAATATCACTAAAGTGGTCAGAACTCGAGACAGGGTTGCCAGATCTTCAATGTTTTAGACTCGTTGGTAAGGTCTTTCGATTACCTAACCAACGCTGGGTCGGATGATGGATCCGGACATTGTTTACATACATCTAAGTGAGATCCGGCTACAAAAAAGTACATAAATATCACTAAAGTGGTCAGAACTCGAGACAGGGTTGCCAGATCTTCAATGTTTTAGACTCGTTGGTGAGGTCTTTTGATTACCTAACCAACGCTGGGTCGGATGATGGATCCGGACATTGTTTACATACATTTAAGTGAGATCCGGCTACAAAAAAGTACATAAATATCACTAAAGTGGTCAGAACTCGAGACAGGGTTGCCAGATCTTCAATGTTTTAGACTCGTTGGTAAGGTCTTTCGATTACCTAACCAACGCTGGGTCGGATGATGGATCCGGACATTGTTTACATACATTTAAGTGAGATCCGGCTACAAAAAAGTACATAAATATCACTAAAGTGGTCAGAACTCGAGACAGGGTTGCCAGATCTTCAATGTTTTAGACTCGTTGGAAAGGTCTTTCGATTACCTAACCAACGATGGGTTGGATGATGGATCCGGACATTGTTTACATACATTTAAGTGAGATCCGGCTACAAAAAAGTACATAAATATCACTAAAGTGGTCAGAACTCGAGACAGGGTTGCCAGATCTTCAATGTTTTAGACTCGTTGGTAAGGTCTTTCGATTACCTAACCAACGCTGGGTCGGATGATGGATCCGGACATTGTTTACATACATTTAAGTGAGATCCGGCTACAAAAAAGTACATAAATATCACTAAAGTGGTCAGAACTCGAGACAGGGTTGCCAGATCTTCAATGTTTTAGACTCGTTGGTGAGGTCTTTTGATTACCTAACCAACGCTGGGTCGGATGATGGATCCGGACATTGTTTACATACATTTAAGTGAGATCCGGCTACAAAAAAGTACATAAATATCACTAAAGTGGTCAGAACTCGAGACAGGGTTGCCAGATCTTCAATGTTTTAGACTCGTTGGAAAGGTCTTTCGATTACCTAACCAACGATGGGTTGGATGATGGATCCGGACATTGTTTACATACATTTAAGTGAGATCCGGCTACAAAAAAGTACATAAATATCACTAAAGTGGTCAGAACTCGAGACAGGGTTGCCAGATCTTCAATGTTTTAGACTCGTTGGTAAGGTCTTTCGATTACCTAACCAACGCTGGGTCGGATGATGGATCCGGACATTGTTTACATACATTTAAGTGAGATCCGGCTACAAAAAAGTACATAAATATCACTAAAGTGGTCAGAACTCGAGACAGGGTTGCCAGATCTTCAATGTTTTAGACTCGTTGGAAAGGTCTTTCGATTACCTAACCAACGATGGGTTGGATGATGGATCCGGACATTGTTTACATACATTTAAGTGAGATCCGGCTACAAAAAAGTACATAAATATCACTAAAGTGGTCAGAACTCGAGACAGGGTTGCCAGATCTTCAATGTTTTAGACTCGTTGGAAAGGTCTTTCGATTACCTAACCAATGCTGGGTCGGATGATGGATCCGGACATTGTTTACATACATTTAAGTGAGATCCGGCTACAAAAAAGTACATAAATATCACTAAAGTGGTCAGAACTCGAGACAGGGTTGCCAGATCTTCAATGTTTTAGACTCGTTGGTGAGGTCTTTCGATTACCTAACCAACGCTGGGTCGGATGATGGATCCGGACATTGTTTACATACATTTAAGTGAGATCCGGCTACAAAAAAGTACATAAATATCACTAAAGTGGTCAGAACTCGAGACAGGGTTGCCAGATCTTCAATGTTTTAGACTCGTTGGTGAGGTCTTTCGATTACCTAACCAACGCTGGGTCGGATGATGGATCCGGACATTGTTTACATACATTTAAGTGAGATCCGGCTACAAAAAAGTACATAAATATCACTAAAGTGGTCAGAACTCGAGACAGGGTTGCCAGATCTTCAATGTTTTAGACTCGTTGGTGAGGTCTTTCGATTACCTAACCAACGCTGGGTCGGATGATGGATCCGGACATTGTTTACATACATTTAAGTGAGATCCGGCTACAAAAAAGTACATAAATATCACTAAAGTGGTCAGAACTCGAGACAGGGTTGCCAGATCTTCAATGTTTTAGACTCGTTGGAAAGGTCTTTCGATTACCTAACCAACGCTGGGTCGGATGATGGATCCGGACATTGTTTACATACATTTAAGTGAGATCCGGCTACAAAAAAGTACATAAATATCACTAAAGTGGTCAGAACTCGAGACAGGGTTGCCAGATCTTCAATGTTTTAGACTCGTTGGAAAGGTCTTTCGATTATCTAACCAACGATGGGTCGGATGATAGATCCGGACATTGTTTACATACATTTAATTGAGATCCGGCTACAAAAAAAGTACATAAATATCACTAAAGTGGTCAGAACTCAAGACAGGGTTGCCAGATCTTCAATGTTTTGGACTCGTTGAAAAGGTCTTTCAATTACCTATTCAACGATGTGTATAATGATGATGTTTGGTTCAGTTTACTACCATTTATTCAACTGCCAAAAATATGCGAAAACACATTTTTATACATAACTTTTGAACTACTTATCGAAACTTCAAACAATTCAATAGCACCGTATGGGACCCTAAACCAAGTCGAATGCAACTGGTTTGGTCAAAATCGGTTCAGCCAGTGCCGAGAAAACTGCGTGACATTATTGGTCACATACACACACACATACACACACACATACACACACATATACACACAGACATTTGTTCAGTTTTCGATTCTGAGTCGATTTGTATACATCATGGTGGGTTTTCGAGTTTTAAATAAAAAGTTCAATTTTAGAGCAGGATTATAGCCTTACCTCAGTGAGGAAGGCAAAAAGCTTTGAATATTATTCTTTGCAACAGAAACTCCAAGAATATGGATGTCCCGTCGGCATTTTGTTTTTTCCGCCTAAACATTCCTGATTGTTCTAATATTTTGAAGACTTTAATTTTAAAACTCAATCTCTGAAAATAAAGTTTGCTTATTTTTGCCAGCAAATTAAGGATGATGTACTAATTTATTTTTAGTTCTGAAGATACCATAAGGCTGGTACAAATATTTTTAAAAGTTTTTGTCACCCCCCCCTTCAAAATTGGCCCGAAAAATCAGGGGGCAAAAAAAATATTTTTGCAATAAACTTCAAAATTTCAATGAAAATTCAAGGGCAACCAGCTGAAATCAAATTAAAATACATTCTCCTGCGTTTAAAATCATTTTTAGCATGTTTGGGTTCATTAAAAAATCTTAAGATTTTTTGAAAATTTTCGATGCAAAATCTTTTTTTTTCGATACAATTTTTGTTTTTGTCAGATCTTAGATTTTTTGAAAACTAATGATTGCAAAACAACTGAACTAGTGTAAAATGCATTTTAAAACACTTTTTTCATTTAAATGTGAAGATTATGGCTTGTTATTTAAATTTTTATATTTTTTTTATTTTTTTGCCCCCCCCTTGACCTCGACCAGGGCCGAGGGACAAAAACTTTTTTAAATATTTGCATCGGCCTAATGACTTATTTGACAACTCTTACTAGGTAGTATTTAGTTAATAATAGGTGTATTAATGCTTGCTTTTTAGATAAGGAATATTTTGAAACAATAATGCAATTTTAAATTTCTGTTTTCAAGAATTTGTAAACTAATATTGTAAATTTTATTATAACATGTCTATGGAAGTAAAAAATCAACACTTGCTATTAGTTGAAACCAATGAATTAAAATCATAAATGCTAGCAAATAAATAACCACTTAATCACTATGATGAAAGGATTCAACGATTCAAAGCAAAAAAGAAATCAATCCCGGAAGCAATCAACTTAATGACCTGATTTCACCAGAAACAAAAAATCTGTAAGTTTTAAACAAATGAAAATCCAGTCCACCACACAATACCGTCGGCATTTCCAATAAATAATTCAATTAAGCCTCGAGTGCCATTGAACAATGTGAGCCAACTGTAATCAACGTGGCCAGTGTAGTGCAATCAATCAAAACAAAACTCATCAATGGTCGCCGTCTCGCCGACTAAAATCAGCAACAACAAAAAACAGAGAAAAATCAATAAATCTGCACCCCGGAAGGTGCCCCAACTCCAGTGCCGCGCGATAATTACTTTCATCGATCCGAAACCATCCCTTAACAAAAAAGCGGTTCGCCACTTTAAAGTCCGCCGATTTTCAACTGCTCTCGGCGCTCTCTTAAATCTGGGTCAAGTTCATCACGTCTAATTAACATCAACTTGCCAAAGCCAAAGCCGAGGGCAGACGACCGGTTAATTAACATAAAATTTCATTTACTCTAGAAAACCGCCCCACTTCCTCTTCCTCCCCCTCAACTGTCTGGGAGAGTTGATGAAAAGTTTACGCTCGCGGTTGTGGAAAAACTGGAACACTCGGGAAACCGTTTTCCCATTCATGACCCCGTCTCGTTGTCGTCGTGACTTGTCCACTCATTAGCTGATGAGAGAGCGCAAAACACAAGCGTAATTATCCCGCACACACCAACACCAGCAGCGACCGTCCTAATTTGGTGTGAGAGCCGGGAAATTTATTTACGGTCTGGTGGAAAAGTGCCGGGAAAATTTGTTTGCGACTTTTTCGCAATTTTCTTGACAAAATTTCAAATTTTCTCAAAAAAGAATTTTGAAAGACTTTTCCACAGAAAAGTCGCGATTTCCCAGCAACCATTTGCCTCCGGAGGCCATCATCGGCGTCGAGGAAGATTTTCCCGGCAAAACCAACACAATCAAAGAAGGCCGTTCTGCTCACTAGTACAGGTAAGATTAAGACGCTGTTTGCGGGGTGGAGGAGGGTGGAAAACTCGCGCACACATTGAAAGCAGTTTTGCCAATACCATCAAAGCAGGCACCAACACCGGTTTAAGAGGGTCACCAACACCAATGAGGACTTTTGTTAGGGTGGTGTTGGTGGGTGAGTTGGTGAGGGGTGAGTATTTTTTTGGTTGATTTTTTTTTTCTGTGTTGGAAGATACGATTACCGGAGCAATTTTCTTCGGTGTGGAAATGAAACGAGGGCGTTGGATGCGACGGTGGGGTGGCTCAAGTCGTTAAGGGATGGATAAATGGATGGGATTTTGTGTGTTGCGGGAAAATGGTACTACGATGCTCGCTAAACGTGGTGAACCCGAGACAGCTCGTAAGATGATGCCGTTGGCGTTGTTTGGACATGTTTGGTGGGAATATTTAGGATTTTTGTTTTAAGTAATTTGAAACATGTTTTAAAGACATACGATCTCTTAAAAAAAATCTCTTGTAAAATTTAATTTAAAAAATGTAGTTTTAAACTCATCACTTTTTATATAGATTTTCACAATTTTTTAAAGAAAAAAACGGTAAAAAGATCATGATCATGACAATATTGAAGAATTTCATGTATAATTAAGTTGGGTTATTCTTTACTTTTTTGGAAATCGAATTTCCTTTGTGTTTTGTTTTAAATTTGAATGAAACTTTGTCCATTCACTTTGACAAAAGAAACCATTTTGCATCATCCGTTTTTCCATGCAAGGCTGTTTACAATTTTGCGGACTGGTTGTACAAATTGAGCATTTAAATATTCGAAAATCTTTATCTAAAGAAATGATTTTTTAGTCGATTGGTAGCTTTGACAAAATTGTAGGTTATGTTTAGGACTTTTCATAAAAAAGGGAACACGGAAATTTTTTTTTTTATTTCACTCCACCATTTTTCAATCCAGTTCTATTTCCAAAATTTGTTATTTTGGAATGAACTATCTCTGAACAAAAAAGTTTTTTTTTCAAAAAAGCTTCAAAAAATAATGTTGTTGATAAAATTATATTTTGAATTCCGAGGTGACTCTGATAGTCACAATTTCTCTTGGTAAAATTATATTTAAGGTATTCACATTTTATTTCTAAGTAAAATTTACCATCGCTAAGGTTGGTAACATAGTTTTAAAGAGAAAAACATCAATGTTTATATTATGTTCACTAAGTTTATAAGCATTTAAACAAAACACATGTGCATTTTATTTAAAATTGTTAAATAGTCTCAAATTTAACAGAAATTTGTTAAAACTAAATTTGTTTATAAAATTATCGATTCATATTGCATTTTAAACAAAATTCGATGCACACACATAACAATTTATATGAAATTTTTCTACTGGAAATTCCTATAATTTTGAAGATTTTTTTAAATATATCTCAAAAACACATAATATTTATTATTTTCAAACATCTTTTACTTTCTCCTAATGGAAAATTGTCCAAAGAATCCAAAAATGCATTTCGTTTTCCGATTCGAAATCATGTTCATTGATAAAATCATGACACTTTAAGAACCCTAAAATAATGATAATCATCAACATTTTCTGAATTATAGTTAACTAACTATTTAAAATTTACAAAATTTTATGAAAACTTCTTCATGAGGTACTTGAAACACTTCTCTACCATAGTCAGTATGATTCTATACGTTTCATTTCACAAAAAAATCTCAAACCTATCAATGTCATTCTGTTTTACAATAGCAGATTTTGTACCATCCTAAACTCTAGCGCAACAGATTTTATTTTTGGGCCTAGGGACCATCCATAAACTACGTGGACTCTTTTTAGGGAATCTCAACCTCCCCCCCTCCCCTTCGTGGTCAATTGTCCATACAAAAAAAAACTTTTTTGTATGGATCGTGGACAATCGCCATAACCCCCTCCCTAAAGTATCCACGTGGTTTATGGATGGTCCCCTAGGAAACATATAAAATAATATCGGAAATTAAAAAAAAATTTTTTTTTGGAATTGAACTCTTAGTTTTTCTTCTACTATCTGAGAAACAATATTTTCTTTATTTCAAATTCGAGCTGAACTTAAAGACAAAACACAACTTTTCAAAAGACAAAGCACATGTTTTTTTCTCTCACGAAATGTGCTTTATTTAGACATTTTGAATTTGTTTAGATTCGATAGATTGGACAATTTCACCCAGATTTCATTTTTTAATATTGAAAAATGTGCAAACAGCTGCCGAGATATCGTGATTTAATCATAAGGGCAATCTCGATTTTTCTACTTTTTCGATTTTTGCATTACCCTTTCTTCGATCATTTGCCTTGTTTTTTAATTAACGATATCACAAAAAAGGTTTTTTTTTCAATTTCAATCAAATATTGTCTTTTAAGAAACCGTCGCTGTGTTTTTACCAATATGTAATGTTTTAAGTCAAATTGTTCATTGATGAGGACAATCATATTTTTGTTTTAATTTAGAATTGGTTTTATCATAAATATCAATGTTTTTTGTCAGCAAAACTAATTTTATAGCATAAAAAACAAACCGATGCCCTCGTGCTCTCTTGTTCTATCTAGGTAGGAATGCCAGCAAGCTTAGTACAAAAGAGTGCACATCGAAACATTTAAAAAATACTTTATATCTAGTTTTACTAAATATGCCACCAATTTCATTTTTTGGAAAAAAAACGTGATACTTTGAGAGAATATATTTTGTAAAAAAATGTGATTTCTCTATATTTTTTCTAATTATAATTAACTAGCCTTTAAAACTTAAAAAAATGTTGTTTAATTTCTTGAGGTACCTTGAACACTTCCCTGCCAAGGTCATTTTTCCATACTAATCCGTTTGTATTTGATTCCTATTGTTCATGTTGCAAAAAAAAATAAATGTTTCAATTTCACCTCGTTTTCAGGTAACTAGTTTTGCGTTTTAAATTAAAAATTGTAAATGAAATCTTGTTGGAAAGGGGTAAAGTCCAGACTCGGATATCCGAAGGCCTTGGAAAAATTTCACTTCGGATAATCGAAAGTTTGGAAACTCGAAGAAAGATTTTTTTTGTGATTCTCTTATTTTTTTTTTGTACAGTTCTAGATTTTTTTTAAATAGGTCCTATAAACATAGGAAAGACAATAGCTTATAGGACCTTTTCATTAAAAAAAAAACTCTGGAGTTTAAGTATTTTCCTTAAACTACTCTAGATTTATAATTTTTAAAGCAATCATGGCACCCAAAATGATGATGAATGATGAAAAAATGCATTTTTTGATTTAATAGGCAATCATATACTCAAATTTGACTAAAATCGGGTCGCAAAACATGAATTTGATTTAAAAAAAATAATAAAAAATACGAAAAAAAAATGTTTTGGTTTGTGATTATCCCAAGTCCCATACAAACCTTTGGATAATCGAGTCTGGAGTTATTTTATCCAAGGCTGGTTATTGATATAAAACTTTAACAAATCTCATTTATACACCCCAATTGTTGTTTGAGAGACTATCCCAAGCTAGGACAACTGTTTTTCAATATCTTTTATTGGTGAAAAATAAATTTTATTCATACAACTTAAAATTATTATACAAGGTAAAAATTCTTCAAAATCATTTAAATAAAATGATGCATAACTTAGTCTTTGGGCTTTTACTATTAATAATGTTTGAAAAACATCTTGAACATTTATTCAGTATTTTTTATCAAAATTAATTATGAAACTGGTCCAAAATATAGTTTTCTTTGGAAGGTTATCCTAATTCTGGTTCTATTCACATAGAATTGCACTTTTTCAATTCGGTTATATTTCTTCCTTTATAGTCATAAACAGCTACTGCGTTAATTTCCTGTTCGACCAAACGAATCCTGGATTCGTTTTTAATTTATTATATTTGTAGAAGTTAATATTTGTTTGTTCTGTTGGTTGCAGTGTGGATGGTTTATAGAAATTTGAAGTTTTTTGTCGATAACTATTTGAAAAAAATAATTAAATTATAAGTATTGTAAATTGTATCCTTACTTTTATACTATCATTCTTTTGATAAGTAAACTTTTAATGAACTCAACTCTCAAATCATCAGGAAGGATACCATGTCTCTCGATCCATTATATTTGTCAATGACACCGAACGTGAATAAGAACCATGTTAAGTACTTGTTCTTTTAACGATAACATCCGATTGTATCGAAAGTAATCACCATCGTTCCTGTTAAAACTAAAAATGAAAAATTGTCACTACATTTTGCCCGAGCAGTGTTATCGCTCTAATAGCACGAAGCAGCTGATTGAAAATTGCGGCCAGACAAAGGCAAATGCAAATGTCCATGTCCGCAAAAATTTCATCACTTAAAAAACCACTCCCTTCGCGTCATTTATAACCTGCCAAAAAGCGATCAAAAACGGATCACTTTCCTTCGAGGGGGCTTCCTGCCAACTTTTTAATAAATGGTGCCCATAATTGAAATATGTCAACCGTAATTATATTAGCATATAGAGCTAATAAATCAACAGTTCCAGCACAAAAAAACAGGACTCCTTCGCCAAAATCACCTGTTGCAAACCTTTTTTTTATTCCTCGAACAGACTAGTTAAGGTGCGTTGATAACGACAAGACCAGCCTGAACGTGGTCGTCATCGCCGAGAGAGATAAATGTGCTCAGCCAGAAATTAATGGAAATTGCACCAAATTGCTGGATTGCAACCGCCTATTACAGAAGGCCTCCGAAAAACGGCGAAAAAGCTTCCGAAACGGGGCACCATTTTTGACGATGGAAAAAAAATTCTCGGCTAAAAGTTTAAACTGAAAGCAAAAACCGTAATTCAAAAAGGCCGTTGACTTTTTGATTGGAGTTTCCTCCATTTTCGTAAGGGTGCTAATTTTGATCCATTTCAAAAACGGTGAAATTATTACGGTTGTAAAATTTAAGGTGGCTCCCATACACCGTTTACGACAAATTGGACGCATTTTTTAATTAAATAACGTTTTACTTGATACAAATAACTATTATCACAGGAAGTGCAACAATATGGGAAATATCTTAATTTTCAAAAAATCTTTCAAAAGCATCCTACTTTGTATCAAAATCAAGCTTCCAGCTCAAAAACAAAAAGTTCAATCAACTCACTCACGCGAGGATGTGAGCTACCAAAAAGAGAGACAAGATTACTGTAATTGGGCGGAATTTGGCCAAGATCGTTAGAAGCTGCGAACGGGTTGTGAACCGGTTCAGCGGTCCAAAAACATGACAGCCGCAGGGGCTTCGGATGCAGTTTTGGACGAGAGAAGGAGTGCAATTCCGTTGAATGAGATCAAATTATTGCGGCGCCAATTTAAATTGCTATGTTTTTTTACTTTTTATTTTTGGTTTTGTTTTGATCACTTATACTTGCTCGTAATGGATGATGTTTGAAAGGATCGTTTGTCATCATGAGTTTACTGGTTGTTGTTTTACTTTTTGAATTTTTGTATTCACAGATATAACTGTTAAATAAAATCATAAAATCATAAAATCATAAAATCATAAAATCATAAAATCATAAAATCATAAAATCATAAAATCATAAAATCATAAAATCATAAAATCATAAAATCATAAAATCATAAAATCATAAAATCATAAAATCATAAAATCATAAAATCATAAAATCATAAAATCATAAAATCATAAAATCATAAAATCATAAAATCATAAAATCATAAAATCATAAAATCATAAAATCATAAAATCATAAAATCATAAAATCATAAAATCATAAAATCATAAAATCATAAAATCATAAAATCATAAAATCATAAAATCATAAAATCATAAAATCATAAAATCATAAAATCATAAAATCATAAAATCATAAAATCATAAAATCATAAAATCATAAAATCATAAAATCATAAAATCATAAAATCATAAAATCATAAAATCATAAAATCATAAAATCATAAAATCATAAAATCATAAAATCATAAAATCATAAAATCATTTATTTTTTAAATTTTTGTTTTTTTTTTGTTTTGAAGGTGAAAAACTAAAATCGAATAAAAAAGAAATTTTGTAAGAAACAAAAGAAAAGTTATTTGCCTGTATTCACTAAAGAAGATCATAGTTTATGTTTTGAATTAGTTTGAAAATTCTTTCGTCTTTATTTAAGAAACTGATCAGACAAAGTGTGGGCGTTAACGAACGGGAAATGGTTCAAAAATCGTTCGAAAGCTGGCTCTCAAGCAAATCCGTTGGCCGCCTTTGCAAGAAGCATCATTAACGGAGTTACATCAACAGTTGCAAGACCATTGTCTTGGGTTGTTTTTCCCGTTCAAATAATCCTCTCTCCGTCCTTATGACAAACGACTTCTTCATCACCGCCACAACCACGTCAAAGATTAAACTCTGTCCTGTAGGTCAACTTGCTGCAACACTTTTGAATCACTCAGGCCATCACAGCTTACAAATGGCCTGCGGCCTTGTCACACAATGGTGGTCCGTACGAGGGTCGGGAAGTTTTCCTCAAGTGAAAGTGATTCTACCTCGTTGACTTGAGAGACGATTTTTTGCAATATTTTAGTTTCTTAAGAATGCTTTTTCAGTCAAGATCAATAAAAATGTGATCTTCCAGTTATTTACAATAAAAAAAACTCCACCCAATAAAGTTCCCCTTTACAGACCGCACATAATAACAGGAGCAAATTGAGTTAACCATAACGCGGTGAACTGATAAACAGTGTCCAACCCAGATTCTTGACATACCACCGTGGAGAGGAAGTTCTTCTCGTGAGACCTCCCAGCAACCGTTATCACCACCTCGCGTAATCAACAACGACTACAAGGAAGATGCCAACGACGAAGACGACGACGAGCCTTATTTATTTAACCTAGTTAGTTGGTTGTCACTCAGAGGACTCTCCTTTTCCACAGCAGCATCAGAAGCAGCATCCGTTTAAAGTGGCTTCCTTGACCGTGACGATGGCTGTGATGTTTTGATTTAATTTTGCTGTCGCACTTTGCTCCATCCTAGCAAGTTGAGATTGGGCAGTTTTTTCGCTTAAAGGTTTAACTTAGTATAAACAGCTATTTAGGTATTTAGGGGTTTCGTAAAAAGGTGTCGGAGATGGAGTCAGAGTCACTGAATCTCTGGTAGCACTTGCAAAATTTTCAGAATCGTCGGAGTCGGAATCGAACACTAAATCACTTCAACAGCTCCTTGACTCGCTGTTGAGTTAAGTTTCAAAAATCTTGCGTAATACGGTGTCTGGACCAAACAGGCTATGCCTGAAAATATTGTTATCCTATTCCTCGGAAAATTTCACGTAACATTCTCAAAAATGGGTGAAGAAGGATTCCAAGAAATGATTTTATGAAAAAATAGGATTTTTTGACGGGTCACGTGTAAAATCGGTAGAATAACAAAATGAAAAAACAACTTTTTTCATTAAAACTGCGATAACTGCAAAATTTCGGCAATGAGCTAGACTAAGCGGATACAACAATTTTCGTGAATGAAATACACATGCTCTAAAACTTAAAACGCTCTTAAAAAAGCTCTGTGCATTTTTTTAACAGTGATAAATTTTGTTTGAACCAAAAAAATGTCACTCTGGGTTATTACAGATAAGTAAAGTAAATCGGGATTCCATTCAATTACGAAACAATCCATAAACCACGTGGACACTTTTTTTTAAATCTCTTACCCCTCCCCCCGACCCCTCGTGGACAATTGCGCATACAAAAAAAAACATTTTTATATGGAGCGTGGACAATACCCCTCCCCCCACCCCCCTAAAGTGTCCACGTGGTTTATGGATGGTCCCTACTTCACAGCAAAAAAAAATTGGATTTTGCATTGTTGAAAATTTTTGGTAGGTTGAATATTACCTCTTATTTGGGTGATATTACCTAACAAATGTTTAAAAATGTGAACCTGATGAATATTTATGAATATTTACCAGAAATTGATGAAAATTCATCATTTTCTGATGTTAAATTGCACATTTTTTAACATTAAATCGGTCACCATTTCCTGACGAATATTACCAAGATTTTTTTTTCCTGTGTTTATTAAACTTATTTTTCTAACATATATTTAAACCATACTGGCATAGGCCGTGCATTTTCTCGTATTTTTTTTGAAAGTATTTTTCTGTAATACTTTATGGGTAATTCTCCGCCAACTCACACAGCAGTTGCCCCGACCCCTCTTCGATTTGCGTGAAACTTTGTCTTAAGGGGTAACTTTTGTTCCTGATCACGAATCCGAGGTCCGTTTTTTTATATCTCGTGACGGAGGGGCGGTACGACCCCTTCCATTTTTGAACATGCGAAAAAAGAGGTGTTTTTCAATAATTTGCAGCCTGAAACGGTGATGAGATAGAAATTTGGTGTCAAAGGGACTTTTATGTAAAATTAGACGCCCGATTTGATGGCGTACTCAGAATTCCGAAAAAAACGTATTTTTCATCTAAAAAAACACTAAAAAAGTTTTAAAAAATTTTCCATTTTCCGTTACTCAACTGTAAAAAAATTTGGAACATGTCATTTTATGGGAAATTTAATGTACTTTTCGAATCTACATTGTCCCAGAAGGGTCATTTTTTCATTTAGAACAAAATTTTTCATTTTAAAATTTCGTGTTTTTTCTAACTTGGCAGGGTTATTTTTTAGAGTGTAACAATGTTCTACAAAGTTGTAGAGCAGACAATTACAAAAAAATTGATATATAGACATGAGGGGTTTGCTTATAAACATCACGAGTTATCGCGATCTTACGAAAAAAAGACAATCAGGGACAAAAGTTACCCCTTAGGATAAAGTTTCACGCAAATCGAAGAGGGGTCGGGGCATCTTTTCCCGATTTCGTGTGAGTTGGTAGAGAATTACCTTTATAAAAATGCTTAAACTGTGTTTTTTTTTCCTAATTTCAGATAAAAAGTTTACAATGTTTTGAAATTCATATTACACCTACTTAACCATAAGTTGACAACAAAATTAACTGTTTGCGGTATGGTGCACTGAAATTTAACAAAAAAAAATTGATCATCGCAGGAAAACGTCAATTGTCATTTTTGTCAATTAAAAATTGCCACAAAATCTTTGAAATTTGAACAACTGAAAATGTCTATAAATTTGTAAATATTTTTTAACTCTGTTTTAATAACATTTCAAGTTTGTTTTTAGAAACTGAAATTATCAATTTTTAATGAAAAATGTCCAAATAATTCGAAAATGCAGACCGATTTCGCTTCGCTTGAAGACGGTGATTTCAGAGAATTGCAAGCTGGATTTTGCCGTGTACCTGCATAATATGCATATATATATTATGATGATTTTGGTTGCGAGTAAAACCAATTTCACCTCAATCAGATCTTCTTGACAGCCGTCCGTTGCTCCACTTTTTTAAGTGGACTAGGAAAAATCTTCACGGTGTTCGCGATGAATTTCCACATGGAGTTGGACGACTTTTGGTAAGGTTTAAGGTCTAGGATACGCTGTAAGCAAAAGTTGTAACCAATGGTATTATGTGGGTTATACTTTTATTCTCAAAGCAGACATTTGATGCTGCTATACAGCTGACTGTGGGATGCTTTAACTAACCGAATAGCATATTAATTCTAGATTACTTTTTCAAAACAACCAATGAGCCATGGGTTTCCTATGAACATAGGACCTTTTGAAAAAGTAACCGAGAATTAATATAACTCAAAAATGTAGCAAATTTTCAGATTTACACTCACTTTGCTAGAGGAAATCATTCCTGAAGAATATGAAAATTAAAAACAAATATCAACGTTTTTGTAAGTGTAGTAGAATATCTTCTGTTACTTTTCAAAATTTATTGAATAAACCATTCACCAGAACGCCATTGCTCAGAGATCCTGGCCCATTATCCAGAATTCTTCAGAATGAGCCATTCCACTGAAATTATAAGAGTTGTTGTTTCCCGAGCAGACGGAAATAACGTGGGAATAACATTTTTTGTTATTTGAAAATACTAGGCCAATAACATTTCATGTTATTTATAACAAGATTTGTTATTCGTCGTTATGATTTTTTTGTTATTGGGTTGTTATTGTAATAACAAAATAATAACATTTTTAGTTATTCTTCGAACAAATCCTTGTTATTATTTTTTGTTATTTTAACAACTAATCCGATCATCCCAATAACAGTTGGCGGTATTCATCCATAACAAGAAATGTTATTCCAAAGTTGTTTTGGATTTCAACCAATATCAGACCAATAACAAATTTTGTTATAATAACATAAATTGTTATTAATCCCTTATGCAAAAATGGATTTTTCAAGAAGATTCCATAACAATTTCTGTTATTTTAACAGTATTTGATATTGAAATGGCATGAATTTTGTTATTACCGTCTGCCCGGGTTTACCGAAGAAGGTCTAAATGAGAATAATAGAATTCAAAGAGATTTACCCTGTCTTTCACCTCAACATTTTTGTTTCTTTTGACATTCAAATAATCAAGTTTTATTTTTTTTAAATAGGTTGAATATCAATGATTTCATAATCCTATACAACCTAACTCTTCTTTTAAACATCTTTAATTTTTCAATTCTTTAAAATAAAGGATGAATCAATTGTCACTTTATTTTTCTAGGAAACAATGACGTATTATTTTCTTTTGATATCTTCAATCTTTTAAAACATCTGGGAATTTCGAAATTCTCCTTCAAAATCACCCTTCTTATACCATCAAATCTAAAAAAATGGTAAATTAATTTCATAATTTCCGAGAAAAATGCCTTTCTCATTGAAGGCAAAATCTTTAAGAACTTCACAATAAGGTTATAAAGCCATATCTTCGTCTTCATACCAACTTGTCGTACGTGCATTTTGGGCCCAATTGAGATAAGTACGCCATTTTGTGCAGTTTACAATGCCCCACCTTTTGACCTTCACAGATCCCCAAAATAAGATTTCAATCCTGAGATATTCAACGAAATTCGAAAAAAAAAACTCCGTGCATTGTTGTCACTTTACTTAGAAAGCTGTTTCAATCTTGTCGTGCTATCTTGTCACTCCCTGAAAATTTATGTAAGTGCGACAACTGGCCAAAGGGATTTCAGTTCAGAACGCGTTTGACGCACGTACAAGTTAAATTACCGTAAACATTTGTAATTGTAACTCGGGACTCCGGCAACCAACATCAACCAAACTTTGAGACAATGCATTGCAATGCACAGAATGGTCAACCAAACAAAACGTGTTTGTTATTGTTTACATTGCGTGCTCTTGTTTTTGTTCATTCAAGGTCAAACATTAAAACGTGTTTTTCTCGGAACTTCGAAATGATGAGATAAAAATTTGGTGTCAAAGGGACTTTTATGTAAAAATAGGCGCCTGATTTGATGGAGTAATCAGAATTCCGAATAAACGTATTTTTCATCGAAAAAAACACTAAAAAAGTTTTAAAAATTCTCCCATTTTCCGTTTCTCGACTGTAAATATTTTTGGAACATGTCATTTTAAGGTAAATGTAATGTACTTCCCATAAGGGTCATTTCTTCATTTAGAACAAAAATTTTCATTTTAAAATTTTGTGTTTTGCAGGGTTACTTTTTAGAGTAAATCAATGGTCTACAAAGTTTTAGAGCAGACAATTACAAAAAATATGTACATAAGGGGTTTGCTTATAAACATCACGAGTTATCGCGATTTTACGAAAAAAAGTTTTGAAAAAGTTACTTTTTGCGTTTCTCTTTGTTTCGTTGTCCGTGTCTGTCGCGGGTGACCATGAACGGCCATGATCAACGACGACCAACTTATTCAAAACTTTTCTTTCGTAAAATCGCAATAACTCGTGATGTTTATAAGCAAACCCCTTATGTCTCTATATCAAAATTTTTGTAATTGTCTGCTCTACTACTCTAAAAAATAACGCTGCAAAGTTAAACAAAAAACGAAATTTTAAAATGAAAATTTTTGTTCTAAATGAAAAAATGACCCTTCTGGGTCAATGTAGATTCGAAAAGTACATTAAATTTCCCATAAAATGGCATGTTTCAAAAATTTTACAGTCGAGTAACGAAAAATGGAAGAATTTTTAAAACTTTTTAAGCGTTTTTTTTTTGATGAAAAATACGTTTTTTCGGAATTCTGAGTACGCCATTAAATCGGGCATCTAATTGTACATAAAAGTCACCTTGACACCAAATTTCTATCTCATCACCATTTCAGGCTGCAAATTATTGAAAAACACCTCTTTTTTCGCATGTTCAAAAATGGAAGGGGTCGTACCGCCCCTCCGTCACGAGATATCAAAAAACGGACCTCGGATTCGTGATCAGGAACAAAAGTTACCCCTTAAGACAAAGTTTCACGCAAATCGAAGAGGGGTCGGGGCAACTGCTGTGTGAGTTGGCGGAGAATTACCCATATTTCAAAAACTTTTTTTATTTTTTTTTATTCCAAGCAAAAAAATGTTTTGACAAGGTGACATTTAACAATATCTAGATAGGAATCCCTGCAAGCTTAGTACAAGAGAGCACACTGATATAAAATTATGAAGAAAGTTAGTAGAAAAGTTATGAATGTTATGAATTGATTTTTAGGTCTAGAAAGGTTGAATTTACATCAATTGATTACATTTGATTACATTACATTTGATTACGATTGATTATTAAAATTGAATGATTGATTGAACAGATGTTCAAAATATGCAGAAACGAAAAACAAAAACGGGCACTTGGCACTTGTAAAATCTGGCAAACTGGCGACTGTAGTGTGAACAGTTAAAACAACCACATAAACTTTATTTTGAAGGCAATTCTTATCAAAACAACCGCAAATTTATATCTATAAATTAAAATAAAGATGAGTGATTTTATTGTATTATTATCTGAAAAAAGCTGTACTCCATTAAAACGGACCTGAAATTCAACATAAAAGCATTTTTGACACCAGATTTCTGTCACATCATTGATTCATGCAAGAAATTAATTAAAACGAATAGTTACTGACGGAATCAGTCATTATCCAACAATTTTTGGTAGATTTAAACCCACGTTTTTGCTAAACCATTGCCCCATTATTTGGCCATGTCTTTTACTCCCAAGTGCTTTCCACCTTAAACTTGTTTTGCAGTTGCTGTATGAAACACTTACTGCTTACAATTTTCTCCATTTTTCCCGCTTTTGAAACGACAGTTTTTCCCTTAACAAGCACTTTTCTTCCCCGCTTTCAAGTGTACAACATTCCTCGCGACAGTTCTAACGAAGTCCCACTCGGTACACTACTGTTTGCCCCGGACTTGTATACGCGATTACGCTGAGGCAATGTCTTCCTGGAGATTTTGCTCCGTTCGAGTTATCTCATTTGGCGAGGTTCTGCCACCGTAAACTGTTGAGCTTGACAGTCGTAGTTTGTTAAAAAAAAGCGGACGGTAAGCTCAATTTGTGGCAGCACTCTGAGTGCAACATTTTTCTTTCAGTTTGTTTTGTCGTTTCTTGAAGATAGTGCTCACGTTGAACTTTAAATCAATATAGAAAATAAAACACACAATTACCAACCAAAACTCAATCACCAACCAAGGCCAAAATCGTCGAACAATGACTCGAAAAAAGAAAACTGAAACCTACTTTCAGGTTGGGGGGGCTGCTTCTTGTTAACAGAATCCTATGTATTTTAAATTACATTTTAATATTTTATCAAGCAACACAATACGAGCGCTCGCGCTCTACCTTAACAACAATGATGGAAAGGACCACCCCGAAAGATTAAGGGACCTTCGCCAGGGTGTAATTGACTTTCCGCGGAAGGAATCCCCGGAACTACAGTTTTGTGGAAAAAGTTGCTTTTTTCAGTTTGTTTGGGGTTGGTCGAACCATCTGAGATTTTGATATGTTGAAGGTTTTATGGAAAAATAAAAAATATGCAATTTCAAATTCAAACTGAATATTTCAAATTGCTGTTCGATGACAATTATTCAAATAATTTAGAAAATTTGTAAAAGATAATTATCATTAAATACGAACATGTAGCACAAGAATATTTGTTGTACTCCTAAAATGTCATGATTATCTTTATGAAAATAATTTCAATCTGAAAATGGACTGCATCTTCGGATACAGGCAATTCACACTCAAACACATAATAGTAGTTTATGCAACAAGTTGCAAAAAGAGGATTTTTTCAGCACGAGTCGTACATTTATCCAACGAGGTTCGCCGAGTTGGATAAATACGAAGAGTGCTGAAAAAATCAAGTTTTTCAACGAGTTCCATACAACATTTTTTGCAATTCCAAAAAACACACACTGAGTGAAATTTTATGTCAAATTTTCATGTATTTTGTCAATAAATCGATTAAATCAAAAAAAATGTTGAAAAGTGTTACTTTTCAAAACAAGTGCTGAAAAGTTCAACTTTTCAGCACCCATTTGAGTGCTGAAAAGTAGAACTTTTCAGCATTTATTTCGAAAAGTGTTGCTTTTCGATTCTGATATTTTTGGTACAGAAAAGTAGGCTATTTCGTCGTTCAAGAATGGCAGGAAAAGTAAGTAGTTTCACGACGGAATTGCAAAAAAGTAGTTTTTCAATCAGAAGTATTTTGTGTTAAGTAACTTTCAAATTTTAAATTCAGAAATTGAAAAAATACGACTAAAGCAAAACTTCACATATTACGCTCCCCAAACAAATCTCGTTCCGTTCGTCAACTTCCTGAATCATCATTGCCATCTCCATCACATAATTCCCGTATTGCAGGAAAATTACTTTCCTAAATCATCTTAAAAGCTTTTGCGGCCCGTGCCTTCCAATGTTTCGCCATTTGGCCAAATTTGACCAGTTCTAGCACGACACAAACAGTGCTTTTACGCGGGGCCAAACCAAGCCGTGGGCAAATAAATTTAGAAAAATATCTGCTCATTTTCCAAATCATAAATATCCCTATATTGTGCGGCATGGATTTATTTTATTTTGCTTCGCCGTTTATTTTCCCCTGGTTTTGTTTGAACAGTGAGAATACTTTAAGTTCAATCAATGTCCTTTTATAGGCAAATTCTGAATATAGTTCACTTTCCTTCCTCAAATTTACCCTAAATAATTACATAGATTTGAAAATTTGAAAAATACATTAAAAATTTAAGCAAAAAACACGTTTTAATCATTGTGCAACAAGTCACCCTCCAGAGGGACTAGCACTAGAGGAAAACGACTCACAATATAAGTGGGCGTCTTCACTGGAAAATTGCTACCGGCCAGTGTGGAAAAACTTGGACCAAAACGGAGGCCTGGTGAAAGGTTTCACCGCAGAAACACACACACACATAGTGAAAACCGGCCGACGACGAAAAGTTCACGGCGAAAGCGGAGCGGAGAAACAAACAAGGATTTATGATTAAATTTCATATACACATAAATCCTGTTTATTTCCTTCGATCTACATAATAACGGGGAGGAACGTACAGGGAACAAAGTTGCAAGCCCCCTGTTTGGGTTTTCCGTTGGAGGTTTTCCCCTTGAGGACAAGCAACCTGGGTAAGAAGGATAGCTTTTGGGTTTGCAATATTCTAGTTCTGGATAGTGAAAGTGTTCGAAAGAGTGTCATTAACACAAAACATTTAATAGATAAAAAAACAGATAAGAAAAAAACAAGAATAAGCGGACAAACAGAGATACAGAGAAAAGGAGATGCAAAACTAAAAAAAAAAAGATAAAAATATTAAGATATAAAGATATAAAGAAACTAAGAGAATAAGTGATAACAATTTGGCAGCTGTCCATACAATAATGATACAGAACATTCAAAAATCTGCATCTTTTGAATGAATTTTTTGACCGATTTGGTGTCTTCAGCAAATTTATAGGTATGGATAAGGACTTCAAATATGGATAAAGACTGAAAAAAATGATAAACGGTAATTTTTTTTTAAATGATTTTAAATTTCACCTTTTGTAACCAAAATTTGATTTGCGAAAAACACTTTTTTTCTGAAGTTTATACAGACTGTGAAATCAATACTGATTGTTTAAAAAATTGAAATATATGTCGCAAAAAATTGACAACTTCATTTTTCGATCAAAAAAAATCAAACCATCCACATTAACGACCCCCGGGTTTTTTGTGGTCTCTATTGCAAGTTTCTGCTCGAACCTAGGAGTCCGAAGGCTTGAATGGGGAGAGCACCCAAACCTCTTTCTACTCCAAAGAACCTTCCACCCCAGTGTTTGAACTGACGACTTTTGAATTGCGAGTCCAACCGCCGCCAGCGATTCCACTGGAGTAGGCTTGGTTGGGGGTGTTGTTTGTACTTATGGCATGGAGACGACTCCTACACCTGGAATGACTTAACGTCCTAACAACCAAGGCCGGGACCGACATTTTACTTCCTCATCCGATGGAAGGTTGCAGCAGATGGGAATCGAACCCAGAATCATCCGCTTACAAAGCGGACAGCGTAACCATTCGGCCACGCACTGCTACCATTTTTCGATGTAAAATCGTATTTGCAATCAAAAAGTACTTCAGTGAAATTTCCATAAAATGCACCGCTTTCAAGTTATAACCAATTTCAGGTAACTTTTTTGAAAATAGTCGCAATTATTAATTTTTGAAAATTTATGCCCATGTTTGCCAACCTTTAAGAAAATATTTTTTTCCTTGATACGACTTTTTGTTGCTGAGATATTGCCATGCAAAGATTTAAAATAGGAAAATTGATGTTTTCTAATTCTTACCCAAACAACCCACAATTTTCTAATGTCGATAACTCAGCAACCAATTGTCTGATTTTCAATGTTAATATATGAATCAATAGTGAAATGTATCGATCGGAAAGAAAACAATATTTTAATTTTTTTTATCAAATCTTACATTTCAAAAGGACCAAACATTTAATATTACGCCCTTTTGCCTTCCTCACTGAGGTAAGGCTATAATCCTGCTCTAAAAATGAACTTTTTATTAAAAGCTCGAAGACCCACCTTCATGTATACATATCGACTCAGAATCGAAAACTGAACAAATGTCTGTGTGTGTGTATGTGTGTGTGTGTGTATGTGTGTGTGTGTTCAAAAATCTTGCCAAGTTTTCTCAGCACTGGATGAACCGATTTTGATCGAACCAGTTGCATTCGACTTGGTTTAGGGTCCCATACATCGCTATTGAATTGTTTGAAGTTTCGATAAGTAGTTCAAAAGTTATGTATAAAAATGTGTTTTCACATATATCCGGATCTCAATTATATGCATGTAAACGATGTCCGGATCCATCATCCGACCCATCGTTGGTTAGGTAATCAAGAGACCTTTCCAACGAGTCCACAACATCGAAGATCTGGCAACCCTGTCTCGAGTTATGACCACTTAAGTGATATTTATGTACTTTTTTGAAGCCGGATCTCACTTAAATGCATGTAAACGATGTCCGGAACCATCATCTGACCCATCGTTGGTTAGGTAATCAAGAGACCTTTCCAACGAGTCCACAACATCGAAGATCTGGCAACCCTGTCTCGAGTTATGACCACTTAAGTGATATTTATGTACTTTTTTGAAGCCGGATCTCACTTAAATGCATGTAAACGATGTTCGGATCCATCATCCGACCCATCGTTGATTAGGTTATCGAGAGACCTTTCCAACGAGTCCACAACATCGAATATCTGGCAACCCTGTCTCGAGTTATGACCACTTAAGTGATATTTATGTACTTTTTTGAAGCCGGATCTCACTTAAATGTATGTAAACGATGTCCGGAACCATCATCCGACCCATCGTTGGTTAAGTAATCAAGAGACCTTTCCAACTAGTCCACATAATTGAAAATCTGGCAACCCTGTCTCGAGTTATGACCACTTAAGTGATATTTATGTACTTTTTTGAAGCTGGATATCACTTAAATGCATGTAAACGATGTCCGGATCCATCATCCGACCCATCGTTGATTAGGTAATCAAGAGACCTTTCCAGCGAGTCCACAATATCGAAGATCTGGCAACCCTGTCTCGAGTTATGACCACTTAAGTGATATTTATGTACTTTTTTGAAGCCGGATCTCACTTAAATGCATGTAAACGATGTCCGGATCCATCATCCGACCCATCGTTGATTAGGTTATCGAGAGACCTTTCCAACGAGTCCACAACATTGAAGATCTGGCAACCCTGTCTCGAGTTATGACCACTTAAGTGATATTTATGTACTTTTTTGAAGCCGGATCTCACTTAAATGTATGTAAACGATGTCCGGAACCATCATCCGACCCATCGTTGGTTAGGTAATCAAGAGACCTTTCCAACTAGTCCACATATTTGAAAATCTGGCAACCTTGTCTCGAGTTATGACCACTTAAGTGATATTTATGTACTTTTTTGAAGCCGGATCTCACTTAAATGCATGTAAACGATGTCCGGATCCATCATCCGACCCATCGTTGATTAGGTAATCAAGAGACCTTTCCAACGAGTCCACAACATCGAAGATCTAGCAACCCTGTCTCGAGTTATGACCACTTAAGTGATATTTATGTACTTTTTTGAAGCCGGATCTTACTTAAATGTATGTAAACGATGTCCGGACCCATCATCCAACCCATCGTTGGTTAGGTTATCAAGAGACCTTTCCAACGAGTCCACATAATTGAAAATCTGGCAACCCTGTCTCGAGTTATGACAACTTAAGTTATATCTGTGTACTTATTTTTCTGGACCTTAAAAAAATAGCTGAAATATGTGTCCAAACCACTCATATTACCCATTGTTGGTAAAAAGTGAGGAAGGCATCAACCACATAAGTGGATTAAGTTAGTTTTTAAATGTTGGATTCGATTTAACGGAGCTTTATAGAGATAGAATCGCGGTTCTTTTTTATTCTCAGGTCTTTTGAAAGAACCGTTTCAATATGGCATGATTATTGTTATAAATATAATTTATTGAATTTCCAAAAAAAATGAAGTATTAAATTTTTTTTTGAGAATTGAAAATGCAATTTCGAAAATTTCAATGTTTATAAAAATTAATCCCAATAGTAAATGATTCTCTAGACATAATGAAATAAACTTTTCATTGTACAACTGACTGTACATTAAAGTAATACTGGAATACAAATTTGAGAATTTCAAATAGCAGAATTTGTCAAATATTACCAAAAATCTACTGAATATTTGAGAGATTAAAAAAAACATTTTTTCCGATTAAACTTTAGCGTTTGTATACTTTATCGATTAATTCAGAATGTAGAGAAGAGTTCACAGAAAATTTTCTCCAAATAAAATATCAGCATAAGTTCAATTCTTGCAGAAAAAAACGCAATTTTAAAATTAATAGCAATTTTTCCAGCATCCTAGATTAAAGTGTGGATGCCATTCAATTACTCGAATATTTCGTTTTGAATAGAAATCTTGACATAGAGATTACCAAGACCTATGGTTTTCAAGGGCATCTTCTTGTTTTCAGTTTTTTTTATGAAATATGGCCGTTAAAAATATTTTTCAAAGTTTATGTCACCCCTCCTCTTACAAATCGGTCCGAAAAATCAGGGGGCAAAACAATATTTTTTTTCAAAAAAACTTCCAGATTTTAATGGAAATATAAGTCATATTTACTGAAAACAAATTAAAAAGCATTTTGGGATCGATCAAAAATATTTTGAATTTTTGTGAAATTCCGTTGCAAGCTTTTTTTTCGGCTTAAAACAAGTTTATCAATACTTCGATATTTTGAAAACTAATGATTGCAATACAGATGGAGATGTGTAAAAAGCATTTTAAAACTCTTATACCATGGCTCGTTATTTTTTTTATTAGAGTTGAGGGACATAAACTTCAAAAAAAAAAAAATGGTACGGCCTAATTTACAAAAGTCCAATGTGAAATAACTGATAAAATCACACGATTCTTGAAAAAACCCTCTTTAATGCAATTTTGAAAGAGAGCGAAAGAGCCGTTCAAAAGAGCGGATCTTTTTAAAGAACGAACGAAAATGAGCGGCTCCTGAAAAAGAGCGGTTTTGCCCACCTCTAATTCAGATTATAACAATTTAACAATTTTGAAAAGGTGTACAAGTAGAAGTGTGAAAGGTGATAATAGGAGGTGGTAGAATAAGCCAAATACTATCTAAAACAAACATAAGGGACCATTAACAAACTACGTGGATACTTTTTTGGAAATCCCAACAATCGCCATACCCCCCCCCCTACCTTAAAGTATTCACGTGGTTTATGGATGGTCCCTAAACAATCAGTAATTGTAACACAAAATTGAATAAATTTTTAATCGCATTTTAATTAGACAATAAAAATTATTTTGATGAAGAATGAGGATCAATTTTCTTCGGAAAAGATCAACGGCTCCACCTTGACAAGATAAATGTAAATAAAAATACTAAAAATGACACAAAAAAAAAGATATAAAAAGAGAAATAACGTTTTTCGTGGAACAAAAGTTGCTCAAAAAAATAAAAATTCGAAAATATTTTGAGCAGTAGAGGGTTAAGAGATAAAGACATAAAAAGACAAAAAAGTATGGAGATTAAGGGGTCAAGTAATAAAATGACTGTTTAAAAAGATATTGTATTCAGTATACTACATTTTCAATTTGAAGAATCCTGTTATCAATTCATTAGCATGATAACGGAGGATTTTCAAATATTTTCAATCATGTCAGTAGTAGGTATTTTCATGTTATCAATGTATTCATGATTTTTTTTTTTTTTTGAGTACATGAAAAAATGTAAATATTTGCTCAAAATAAAATTCAAACAAAGTTTGGATTAAATCACAGAAAAATACGTTTTTACTTGGTCTTAAGTGAAAGTCATACAACTTATTTGAATATTAAAATTTTGATTGCATGCAAAATCCAGTTTATTGCAAAGATTTGCAAACTGTGTCTTACAATTTTGAGTTCTGGCAACACTGTAGAGAAATATATGATCCTAATTGTAATCTTAGCATCTTTTATTTCGGTTAATAATCCCCCAAAAAACATATCTTCAAAGGTGGACGACTGGTCAAAGATTCTTATTGTTGAGAAATAAAAAAAAACACAGATGTTTAAAAAACGGGACAATTCAATTCGAATACGATTTATTATCATCAACGTCAACGAATATCAACACTCAATTAACACACACTTTTGAATTAATCAGTTACATCAGAATTAATAACCTAACCCAGAAATCAAGCAAAATATACAAATGTGCCAGTAATGTGAACATGTCGACAAGCAGTCTATCCTGCTCATTAGCAATGTAAATCTGACGTTATCGGAATAGCACATTTAAATTGTTTTGCCTAAATTACATACCTTAAAACCAAATACGTTGAACAGCATTTACAACAAAGGCTTTCACACTCACAATAACTGCTGCTCCAATTCTCTTAAAATCCGTCAAAATTTTCACCACGAGTACGGTTATCCGTGCAATGATCCCCTTTCTGTTGGAGGCAGCGATCTCCAGCAGCAAAGCAGTTCCTCCCAGGACAGCTCCCCAGACCAGTATCCACCAAATCGAGATCAGATCGTCAAATGTAAGCACCACATGTTGCAGTTGATCTGGCTGTTTGAAGTCTTTCCTTTCCTGTTGCTTCCAATGGTTCCAGATGCCTGATTCGATAAGTTTGTCATAGATCACTTTAAACTCGATGTTGAAAATGCTGGACGGTAGAAAAACGTTGCTGACAAGGATCGCTGAAGCGGTTCCGGGAATAAGGTAAAAAAGAGTTTGCCTCGTTGTTGGATCGATGTTCTGATCCGAACCGACGAACATTTGCGCCCAGTCACAAAACTTGAGGTAACTTTCGTTGGCCGATAGGCTGTGAATGTGTTTCCGATACTCTACCCTATGTGGGTGCATGGTATGATGAAAATGAAGCTTGCGTATGTTTGCGCCATCTTGAATAACAACAACGGATTGAGTTTTTTCGAACTCATCGAAGGATCTTAAATGGGGTCGATATCTGGTATTCATCATGAATGAAATCATTTTGTTGGAGTAGCATTCACATAAAATGAACATCAACCAGAACAATACTAACAGGAAAGCCCGTTCAATCCATGACGATTCGAAGAAATTTCTGGGAACTCCGAAAAGAATCTGCAAGCAAAGTGGTTCTTGAAACCAACTTCTAAACTTAATGTTGAGTACGATAACTGTTGCTACGACCAGTAAGACAAAAATCCATAAAGAGATCTGAAATGGTTTCAGCAAATGATGCACATATGGTCCAATGACCTGCTCAGGAACTAGAAGGCAAATTGTTTGCAGATGATACTCAGGAACGCAATCAAAATTGGGGTAAACAATTAACGGGATATTCAAAATAACGTCAATTTGATTGATGATAAACCATTGCAATTTGGGAGTCGAATGATCAGGCAATATCCACTGCAAAGTGGCATTTGTACAAGTAGTAAATTCTTTCAGAAACATGTAGTATACACCATTTAGGATCCTCTTTCTTCGACGTGAGTGAATGCTGTTTTTTGTGTCCTCGACTTTAAAAGGCCAACCTTTGACTTGCAGAGATTGCTTTGTCTTAAATTGCGCTATGAGCTCCTTTTGTAAAATTGGCTTAGTTTGATCGAGTACCAGATTGTGACGAAACCAGTCACCATGAATCACCAGCAATGAATTGAGAATATTGTATCTTCGAACAAAATCTCTGTAACGATGCACTGTTTCATGAGTAGACGAATCGTCCGTTGAAACCAGCACAATCCAAGCAAATCGATTCAACGCTTTGTTTCTAAACAGTCCTTCAATTACCTGGACGGATTCCTCCTCAGTCAAGGGACTAACGATAACCGAACATACGCGTGTAGCAAACTCGGAATCATTTGACGCTATCAACCGTTGCACGTGGAAGGATTGCACCGATTGAGCCAACGCTAGTTGGGTAAAATCGCTCCACCGCAGATCATTGGGTGCCGTGTTCACAAAGCAAATTTCTTCCGATTCCCTACCTGTGGTGTCAAGAAAGGTCTGCCGATTGTCAGTTTCACAGCAAGAAAGCACTGTTTGAACTGTCAAAAATAGTGCCACGAGTTTAATAAATAGGTCAGCCATGGTGTATCTCATAGAACAGAATGGCTTGGTTTGGGTTTTTGGTCGGAAAAGGTTCTAGATGTTTCCCGTATTTTAATTATTGTTTTGATAGAATGCTGTACTAGTTTTTTTTCCTTAATCATTTTGTTTGAAGGTCACTGATTGTTTTGTCAAACATCTGACGTTATTCTCATGAAATAAAATATTAATTTTGATATTGTCCAACCAACCTCGAAAGGTAAATAATTTAGTGATATTTAAAAACTGACTATCGTCATCCGGGGTGAGATTGGGTTCTACAAATTTCAGCATTTTTGTATGGCCCAATCTCACTCCCCAGACTCAATGTCACCCCTGATGACGGTACCCATTTTGTTTAGATACAACTAACCATCGACATTAACGACCCCCTGGTCTTTTGTGGTCTCTATTGTAAGTTTGTTGGAAGTCCAAAGGCTTGAACCCAAACCTCTTTCTACTCCAAGGAACCTTCCATCCCAGGGTTCGAACTGACGACCTTTGGATTGCGAGTCCAACCACCGCCAGCGATTACACCGGAGGAGGCTTGGTTTGGTGTGTTGTTTGTCTTTTTATAGCAAGGTGACAACTCCCACACCTGGAATGACTTAACGGCCTAACAACCACCAAGGCCGGGACCGACGTTTTACTTCCTCATCCTAAAAGGTTGGAGTAAATGGGATTTGCTAAGATATTACGGTTACGGTTGCCCCGAGTAACGCCAGATTTGGACCACCCTAATGCGTACCACTATCTTTATTGACAGGATTGTGTCGTACACGTCAATCGTACTGCAGACTTTGAAAATGTTGCACGTAATTTTTCAAGCGTTGTGGATCGTATTAATTCTAAACGGTGTTTTATGCTGCATTGAGGAGGTTCCTTTGGACCTTTTAAAACGGTCAAATCCTGAATCAGTGGAACTGTGCATTGTGAACACTCCCTCGTACCATCATCGCTGGAATGATTTCATCGGGAAGGTGCTTATGCAAGCAGAAGAGTTGAACTTTGTGCAACGCCTTGTAGCTTCAAATGATACTGCATTTGCTGCTAGAGAGTGTTCTTGCATAGTGAGCCCATTGGCCGCGAAATTGTCGACTGATTCGATCAAGGGATTGATGTATCATAAAGCTACAAACCGATTCGCTTACCTTGTATTAGTCGCGTTCGATGATTTACCAAATGGGGCAATTCTATAGCATTACCGGGTGTTCGTACGAGCACATCGGATTCTGAACTCATTGCTGCTACTGCATGGCTGTTTGTACAGTCACAACCTTTTGCTTGATCAAACAATCATCAAAAATGAAGGTGATATTAGCGATATTATTGAAAGAGATAAATTTAATCAAGTGTATGGATGGCCGTTCAAAATAGATAAGCCAGACCGCATGAAACACTTATTTCATGCTAAGCAAATTCTAGAAGGTAAATACAACATGCTTCTGAAGACATTTGCTGTATCGACAAATGCCTCTTTTCAATGGGTGTCTTTAAAGCCAATATCTCCAGATATTAATTGGTATATCAGGAACAAAATAGATATCATTGTAAATGTGCCTTTCAAGGCATCTATAATGATTGAGTACATCCCAGAACATAACTTGCAAGGATTTTGTTTGCTTGTTCCCGAAGCTGTTATCGGACCATACGTGCATCATTTGCTCAATCCATTTCAAACAGCGTTATGGATTTTAATTTTACTAGTTATTGCATCAGTAATTGCATTCAACATCAAGTTTCAGGATTCGTTCAGCGGACCAGTTTGCTTGCAAATTCTTTTCGGAGTTCCCAGTAAAGCCTACAGGTCTCTTTGCATTGAGCAAGCTGTTCTAGGCGTCATCCATAAAGTACGTCACGCTCTAGGGGGGGAGGGGGGGTTGTCACAAGCGTGACAAAGTGTGACAAGGGGGGGAAGGGGGGTCCGTGAGACTGTGACGTCACGCTAGACTATTTCTTGAATACTGAAAATTCAGTCTTAAAATATATTTTAAAAAAGTTTGAAAGAGTAATGTTTCATAAACTATATTCATAAAAGAAACCCGATACAAGGTTTTAAGAAACATACTTTTTGATAATTAATTTAAATGTTTAAATCATATTTTGAAAAAAAAAAAATCAACACACAACCTGCAATAATAAAAAAACTTCCTAGATTGAACTCCAAATAAAAATATAATCCTACAATTATAAATCTTGCCACATGGATTTCTATCCAGATAGGACATTTTGAAAATTTAATCTAGATTGTACAAAAATCAAAATGGGGGTCCGACAAAGCGTGACGTACTTTTCGAGGGGGTCAGAGCCAGCGTGACAAAGTGTGACATAGGGGAGGGGGTTAATTTTGACCGATTTTAGCGTGACATACTTTATGGTGACGCCCTACTTGTCCTGTTCTAGCTGATGTTTCTTCTCTGCGAATGCTACTCCAACAAAATGATTTCCTTCATGATGAATACTAGATATCAACCCCATCTTAAATCATTATCAGAGTTCAACCAAATCAACAGGCAAGTGCTATTCCCCAATAACGAACAATCGCGAAGGCTAAACTTCTCCACTCTGAACCAAAACAATCTGGAGTACCGGGACACAACTGATCAGCTATCAACCAACGAATGCTACTTAACGCTGTGTGACTGGGCCCGACTGTTCATCGGATCGAATCGGAACGTCGACCCAGCCACGAAACAAATCCGTTTCTACCAAATTCCCGAAAAGGCCACTTCAATCCTGCAAAGTAGCCTGTTCCTACCCACCAGTATCTTCACGGTCCAGTTTAAGTTGACTTACGATGCGCTCTTCGAAGCTGGCATCTGGAATCACTGGGCCGACCAGGAGAGCAAAGAATTCAATCCGTAGGGAAATCTGCAACATACGGAGCTAACCTTTGACGATCTGTTTTCGATCTGGTTGATACTGGTCTGGGGAGCTATGCTTGGAGGTGTTGTGTTGCTTTTGGAGCTGGCAAATTTGCACAGGGAATTGATTGTGGAGCGGTCTTTGAATTTGTCACGGAAGCTTATTGACTGGCTTGGTGTTGGAATAGAGGCTGTAAAAAAATGCTCTTGAAAGCAGGTTAAATTGTTTAAATAAATAATTTATGTTTCTCTTTCTTGTTTCTATTATACATAAACGTGAAAAAGAGTTGGTCATCCCTTTTTATCACAAATGGGTAATTCTCCGCCAACTCACTCAGCAGTTGCCCCGACCCCTCTTCGATTTGCGTGAAACTTTGTCCTAAGTGGTAACTTTTGTCCCTGATCACGAATCCGAGGTTTTTTTGATATCTCGTGACGGAGGGGCGGTACGACCCCTTCCATTTTTGAACATGCGAAAAAAGAGGTGTTTTTCAATAATTTGCACCCTGAAACGGTGATGAGATAGAAATTTGGTGTCAAAGAGACTTTTATGGCGTACTCAGAATTTCGAAAAAACGTATTTTTCATAGAAAAAAACACTAAAACAGTTTTGAAAATACTCCCATTTTCCGTTACTCGACTGTAAAAAATTTTGGAACATGTCATTTTATGGGAAATTTAATGTGCTTTTCGAATCTACATTGACCCGGATGGGTTATTTTTTCATTTAGAACAAAAAATTTCATTTTAAAATTTCGTGTTTTTTCTAACTTTGCAGGGTTATTTTTTAGAAAGTAACAATGTTCTACAAAGTTGTAGAACAGACAATTACAAAAATTTTGATTTATGAACATAAGGGGTTTGCTTGTAAACATCACGAGTTATTTCGATTTTACGAAAAAAAAGTTTTGAAAATGTTGGTCGTCATTGATCGTGGCCGTTCATGGTCACCCGCGACAGACACGGATGACGAAACAAAGAGAAAAAAAGTAACTTTTTTCAAAACTATTTTTCGTAAAATCGCGATAACTCGTGATGTTTATAAGCAAACCCCTAATATTATGTCTAAATATTAAAATTTTTGTAGTTGTCTGCTCTACAACATTGTAGAACATTGTTACACTCTAAAACATAATCCTGCAAAGTTATCTGATCAATGCCAGTTTCCAGTGGGTACCACTCTTTGGAATTCCAACGGCCCAAATCAGGTGGATGCGCGAGAGAATAGAGCCTAGTTCCACGGGATTGAAACTCGTCTGAAAAACCTGTATCATTTTCTCAATCGAAACAGTGGCGCCACGTGGTGGTAGCTGCCCTGTTTATTACACTGTGAAATTATCCATAGCCAATCCAAGGACCAGAAGGTGATAACAAAAATGTGTGTCCAAAAGAGGTGCTGCAAAAAAACTTGTTATTTTTAACAAATTTTCGAACAAATCAGCAACGAATTACAAGTTTGACAGTCGAACTACACTTAAAAGTTGGTTTTGTCATTTGTTTTTTCAAAACCGCATATTTTTAACGAATGTGCCAAAAATATTCGTAATCACCTTTTGCCTCTTGGTGCTGCTTTGTGTTAGTATGTGTTTGGTCGATGTTTGTGGACGTGCACGCAGAACACAGAACAGTGAGAACTAGCGAAAATGCCTCACTTTCTTCTGATACAAGTCGCCATGTTGAAATTGCTTAAAGATTCATACCCGTGCTAGTTCCTTCCTTCAAGAATAAAAATAAAATAAAAATTCAAATGATTGCAGGAACGATTTATTATTATCAACAAACTTGGAAAAAATATATTGAAAATAATTTACACACTTTTTAAGCAATAATTTCAATACAATTCGTGCAACCCACAATCGATTACATTAAAAGCAAATTCGTTGGAAATAGTTCAACAAAAAGTTCTTCACACTCACAACCAGTACTTTAACCATCAAGATTCGCTGCTTGAGTACGATCATCCAAGCTAGTATTCTCCTTCTCTGAAAAATACCGACTTCCAGTAGCAGAACTGATCCTCCCAGCGCAGCGCCCCAGGCCAGTATCCACCAAATCGAGATCAGATCGTCAAAGGTGAGGTCCAGATGTTGCAACTGTTCTGGCAGCTTCAATTCTTTCCTTTCCTGTTGCATCCAGTGATCCCAGATGCCAGTCTCGATGATTTTGTAATAAATCATTCGCAATCTCACTGTGAAAATACTGGTTGGCAGAAACACGCTGCTGCGCAGAAATGTTGAAACCCTGTCTGGAAGCATGTAAAAAAGCGTTCGCTTTTCAACTGGACACATGTTTTGCTCCGGACTGATGAAAGTTTGGGCCCAGTCACACAGTGTTAAGTAACTTTCGTTGATTGAGAGCTTATTGATGCGCTTGCGATACTCCAACCTGTGTGGATTTATAGTGTGAAAATGATGCTTGCGAACATTTACGCCATCTTGAATAACTGTGGTTGCGTTGATTTTGTTAAACTCTTCAAAAGACAGAACGTGAGTTTGATATCTGGTGTTCATCATGAAGGAAATCATCCTGTTGGAGTAGCATTCACAAAGTATAAACATTAACCAGAATAAGACCAACAGAAGAGCTCGTTCTATCCCTGAAGCCTCGAAGGATTTTTTGGAGACTCCGAAGAGAATCTGCAAACACAGTGGCTCCTGGAACCATCTTTTAAAGCCAATGTTCAGCGTGATTAATGTTACAATAACCACCAAAATTAAAAGCCACAGCGAAGTTTGAAATGGTTTCAACAAATGATGCACATACGGCCCAATCACCTTCTCCGGAACAAGAAGACAAACTCCTTGCAGCTGTTCGATCGATTCGATTCGATTGTCAAGGAACCATTTAAGCTTTGGAGCCGGACGGTCTGACAAAATCCACTGTAAGGTAGCGTTAGTGAATGTTGAAAACTCCTTCAGAAGCACGTAGTATACACTACTCAAGATCCTCTTTTTTCGACGCGAGAGATTTCTAGCTTTAGTGTCCTCAACCCTAAATGGCCAACCATTGAATTGCAACGTGTGCTTGAAATCCACTTCTGAAACTTGGACCGTTTCATCAATTAAGAGATCATGGCGATAAAAGTTACCATAAATCACAAGCACTGAATTGAGAATATTGTATCTTCGAACAAAATCCCTGTAACGATGCACTGTTGCATATTTAGATGAATCGCCAGTTGAAACCAGCACAATCCAAGCAAACCGATTCAATGCTTTGTTTCTAAACAGTCCTTCAATTACCTGTTCGGAATCATACTCAGGAATAGGACCCACGATTACCGAACATACGCGCAACGCAAATTCAGAGTCATTAGACGCAATCAAACGTTGAACTAGATAGGGTTTTGCTGTTTTACCCAAAACCAGAACAATGAAATCACTCCACCGGTGATCATTCAGGGCGGTATTCACAACACAAATTTCCGATTCCGATTCCCTACCTGCAATTTCCAAAAAGTTAAGAAAATGTTCTGTTTTGTTACAGAAAACTACGTTCGGAACAATTGCAAGTAGTGTAACAAATTTCACAAATGCAACCGGCATAGTGAACCTCGTCGAAGCTAGTAAAGATGTTGGAGTTTTCATAGCGAAATATGCCTCAACTCTTCTGGAAATTTTCCATGCTTTAATTATTGTTTTGAAACATTCACAAGCTACCGAACGCGTCATCTCTTCAAATTGTTTTGTTTTCATTTCGACACCTGACCCAGTTCCCATAATCTTCAGAAACTTAAAAAAAACAACACTTCTTAGCAACATGTTGCCAAACAAACATAAGTTTGGTCAATGGTTCAGAAAATTCAAAATAATGGTAAATTGTGTAACGTCCACTTGTATGAGAAGAACTATGCAATCGTTATTTATAAAACTTGCAATGTTAGCAGTAGTTAGCAATGAATTGTATTGCTTTAATCTTGAAATTTTTTCGAATGCTTCCGAACAATCACTTGAGTTATGTGTGGTGAATACCGCTCTAAGCGATGATCGCTGGATAGATTCTACTCAAAAGTTTTTGGCTCAATCTGAAAAAACTTACCACGTTCAGCGTCTAGTTGCCTCCAGTGATCCCAATTTCACCGTTCGAGTTTGTTCTATCATAATCAGTCCCTTATCCGGCAACAAGGAGTCCGTTCAGGTGATTGAAAATCTATTCTATAGCAAAGCACTGAACAGATTTGCTTGGGTTGTGATGGTTTCTGTTGAAGATCAATCCAAAAATGAGGTGCTACTTCGTTACAGAAAATTCGTTCGAAAGCACAACATTTTATATTCACTTCTGATCATACGTAGTGAAATTTATCGTCACGATCTCACGGTTGATCAAAATAATCTAGTTTCTTCAAAAGATCTAAGGCTTCAGTTCATGAGAAAGAAATCACTGCAAATGAATGGTTGGCCGCTTAGAGTGGAAAACCCTAAAAATAGCATTTTCAAACGAAGAAACAAGCAAATAATCCAAGGGGTGTATTACATGCTACTGAAAGAGTTCACTGGTTATACTAACGCTTCTATACAGTGGATATTGCCTAGCAACCCTGCTCCGAAAGCAAGATGGTTCATCGAGAATCGAATCGATGTCATTTTGAACGCACCGTTGTTTTCTTACACCAGATTCGAGATTATACCAGAGTATCACTTGCAAGGAATATGTTTGCTTGCTCCTGAGCAAATAATCGGTCCTTACGTGTATCATTTAATGAAACCATTTCAAACATCTCTCTGGATACTACTTTTGTTAATTACTCTAACTATTACAGGGTTGAATATGAAATTTAAGGATTGGTTTCAGAGTGCGATCTGCTTCCAAATCTTGTTCGGCGTTTCATGCAAGATTTACAAATTTCCATGCATAAAACGAGCTGTGTTATTGATGCTATTCTGGTTAATGTTTATTCTTTGCGAATGTTATTCCACCAAAATGATTACCTTCATGATAAACACAAGATATCAACCACATCTCCGGTCCATTGAGGAATACAACAAAATCGGCTACAAGGCGATTATTCAAGATGACGTCAACACTCGCAAGTTTCACTTTCCTTCCATCGATCCGCAGAGATTGGAATATCGTGACAAAATCGACAGATTTTCAACCAACGAAAGTTACCTGACGTTATGTGACTGGGCTCAACTTTTTGTCGGATCGGATCAAAATTCAGACCTTGTTAACAAACAAAGACGTTTCTACGTGATTCCAGAGATTGCCTCAAAAATTCTTACCAGTTATGTATTCTTATCATTTAGTATTTTTACTGTTCAGTTTAAACTTATCTACTACAAACTAATCGAAGCTGGCATTTGGGACCATTGGGAACAAAATGAGAGAAAAGATTTCAAGCAACAAGAACAGCTACAACAATTGGATCTTACCTTTGACGATCTTATCTCGATCTGGTGGCTACTGGCCTGGGGAGCTATTCTAGGAGGAACAGCTCTGCTACTGGAGATCGCTGCCTTTCAAAGAAGTAAGATAACTGCATGGATAATCGTACTTAAGGAGAAGATTGATAAGTTGAAGATAAGATTTAAAGCAGTTTTTGGCAATGTGAAGGATTTCTGTAAATGAAATTCGTCGTTATCGTTACTAGGTAATAAACTTTATTGATATAGATTTGACCAATCGATGGACATTTCTAAATTTTAGTATGAAAAGGTGTTATAAAACATTAGGATGTAACACAAATGAATTTTTGGCGGGCATTCAGGGTTTTATTCTGGTGGGCAAACTGAGCCTGAATCCCAAATATCAGCTTGATTGGACGTAGGCATTTTGGCCACTGAAGCATTTATTTTAAACATTACGGCGCACCTTTTGGTACGATTTGTCAAACCTAACTCATAATTCAAATTACTGGTATTCGCTCGTGTTTAATACTAAGAAACTATCTCAAGATTATGTGCCTAAAATATGAAGTTGGTCCGATCAATATTTTTGGAGATATCGTCAAAATAGTGAGTGGTCATTTTTGTTACACCATAATAAAACATGTAATCGTAATGGGTAAAAATATATAAATTATTGTAAACATCAAGGATAACAAAAAAAATCCACCTGTAAAGTGTTGTTGACTTCACGAAATTCATATAAATTTAACTAAAAATTTTGTCGAAAAAATTAAACCTTTCGCTCTACAACCCTTGGGTCTTTTCTGTCTTTAATGCAAAATTCCTACTCGAACCATGTCATCCGATAGCTTCGATGGGGAAAAAACACCCAAAATTTTATTCAGAAGATAAATTATACCGACAGAGTTGCTAGTACTTATTACGTCGCGTTAAGATTGAAAGACCTTACCATTTAAAAAAAAAATCAAACTCATTTTTTTTAAATTTGATCTTTTCATGAAGGTATATTTAGTGTTAAGTCAGAATCTGTTGTTAAATTTGTTTTGTTTTTTGCTACTTTATTTTTTTTTTTATTTTTTATTGAAGAACGTCATAATTATAATTATTCACGAACTCCGCAGCCCTGAACAAAAATACATTTCGTCTGTTGTGTGCTATCTAGTGACAGTGACCATTTTGGTCGAAAACGAGCTAATGATGACGTTTTGTTTAACTCAATAAACCCAACAAGGTGCTTTAACCCGATTTCGGAAATTCACTTCCGTTTCCCGGATATTGCAATACACACTTGTAGCATAGACCATTTTCTCATCAAAATGATCGTGCACCCTTGTGACACGTGGAAAATGTGGATTTTTTTCTAAATTTTCACAAATTTATTTTGAAACTCATTTTTGAAAAGCAATGCCATCTTTTGTTTTTGAAAATATAGTGATTAGGTCGGTTGAACTATTGATTTAAGCTTATTTTAGTTTGCATGGAAATTCTGTGCACACATTTTTGTTTACATTTTTTACTGTATCTTGTTGAATTATGTACTGTATCCTTTTGAAACTTGGAGCGTTTGTTTAGCAATAGCATACGAACCAATTGTTTCAAAAAGTTTAACTCAATCATTACACTCAACCCCGATGGTTGGTTACCTTTTGGTTTGACACTTGTTTAGTTGGTCAAAGTCAAACTCAAAAGTGACGAACTGTCACTTTTTACACGGCGTTTACGCACACTATCAAAACAAACATTTGATAGTGTGTGTGAACTCCGTGTAAAAGAAGTGTCAAACTAAAACAACAGTTGGTGTCAAACCATCGGGGTTTGAGTGTAATTGTTTTGAAAATATTTACCATCAATCATTAAAAAAATTACAAAATGGTCTTTGTTACGAAATAGAACACAAAAGACGATCTGAAGAAATTTCCATCAGCTGAATCTCTTAGCAACGTTCGAGCAAACAATCTCTTTAAACCCACGTCAGTTGATCTTAATACCTCATATATGTTAGTCATGTTTGTATTATTGCTCGTATTAGGACTGGCCCACAGCGGTGCGTTCTCCAACTTTTCGAACATTTTCGATGATAAATCGCTGGAAATATGCGTTGCTCGTCCGAATAACTGCGATCATAGCTGGAACGATTTTATTCAACACTCAACTGCATTTACTGGTCCTCATCAAACGATTCGTTTGATTGGAAATGGTTATCCACAATCCTATGCAAGGCGTTGCTCTCTGGTGTTATTACCAGTTTTTGAAAGACGTGATAGATTTTGGGAAGAATTGATTCCAAGAATTCCAGTAAAAGCATTCACCGGTTTCATATTTGTTGCAAGAGTAGATTCGTTATCTGAGTCATCAAAAAAATCAATCAAATTTATCTACGAACATTTTGCAAAGAGTTACAAGCTTTTCAATTCCTTTCTACTACTCGACTCTTTCAACGGAAGTGAACTCTACAGATATGAATACTTCCTAGGACAACTAAGCTCAATCGCTGTCAGCGATCTTCCCAAAGTTCTTAGAAAGAACAAAATCAACAATGCTCATGGAGTGCCACTTCGGGTTGAGAAACCAATAGGACTGGCATTGCCTCTGAGAACCAAAGCGGTCCAGACGGGAGCCTACTTCAAGCTGATTCATACCTTTACCGCTCTGATCAATGCCAGTTTCCAGTGGGTCATACCCAATATTGGAATTCCAACGGTGGAGTGGTGTGAGAAAAATCAGGTGGATGCTGCCCTGCATCTTCCATTGCACCCTCAATCCTTGCCTGCATTCGTTCCAGAACATCGTATATTAGGTCTCTGCCTGATGGTTCCAGAACGGATAATTGGTCCTCATGCGCAAGATTTTCTAAAACCATTTGACGGACCATTGTGGGGTTTGATTGCAGTTATAATACTCACATTCACCATGATATTCTTGAAATTCAGACGAATCTTCCAAGTGTCACCTATAATGCAGGTTCTGTTTGGAGTTACAAGACGATCCCGCAGCACTGGAAGATTTGAACGATTCACAATTTTGGCACTACATTGGATACTGTTTATACTCTCAGAATCATACATCGATAAAATGATACCGTCAATGTTGCAAAACAAGTATCAATCACATATGCAAAGGTTGACCGATTTCGTTGAATCTGATCTAACTCTGGTGTTCCTGAACAGTTCCATCAACAGTCAGCTACGTTATCCCGACATACCAAATAGTAGAATCGTGTACCGAGCAAGAATACCGCGATTTCTAAACAACGAAAGCTACTACATCCCGTGTGAAATGGCTCCGTGGATCCTCAGCTCGAAGTGGACCCGAGATCCGATCACCAACGCTCCCCTGTTCTACAAAATTGAAGAAACCATCTCCAGGACCGTCTACGGAAGCTTGTTTCCCCCACCGAGTGCTTTTGCGGAGCGTTTCTCGCAGATGTACGATAGGTTTACCGATACTGGCATTTGGAGCCACTGGATCGACGACGAAGTCAGGCAGTTCAAACGGTCGACTGAGCTGCAGCGGAGGAATTTGTCTTTTGTTGAGATTGGTGCCGTTGGGTGGATCTTGGAGTGGGGGTTTGCACTGGGAGGGGTAGTGTTGCTTTTGGAAAATGTGTTTTTCTACCGAAAGTTTTTGACGCAGCGCACTGTGCGTTTGTGGAGGATAGTCGTGGGTTTGATTTTGGCAATCTTTCGTATATTAATTTATGCAGCTTTCTGGCTAAAGAATCGATTTATATAAATCGGGGAACCAAATTAATTGTCTACCCACACATTTAAAACCACTGTTTTATCCTAGTCACAAAAAAAGATCAAATACTACACAACGGAGCAAAAGTTTTATTCGAAGAGGTCCTAAAAAACCATAACTTTAAAATCCTTTAAAAAACAAACACATATCTCTACAATTCTCTGGCAAATGAATTTTTTTTTTGGGAACATTTTTTTGCTTGGAATTAATTTTGGGTTTTCTTTTGCCTTCCTCACTGAGGTAAGGCTGTAATACTACTTAAAAACATTTCACAGATAGCTCTTAGACCCATCTTCTTGCATACCTATCGACTCAGAATCGCAAACTGACCAAATGTCTGTCCTTTTGGACGACAATATTTCAATTTTTGAAAAAAAAATAAAACTGTGTTGATTCAAAAATTCACAATTTGGAAAAGTAGGTCCCCAAAAACAAGAAAAGCTCCCCCTACATTAAAAATAGATTTCTGATTAATTTGATGTCTTTAGAAAAGTTTTAGGCATATTGGCTTAGAACTTTTTGGAAAACTTAAAAAAAACATTGAACACAAACATATTTGATTGTAAAAATATCAAACGCTTAATTTACATCTTTTAAGCTATAACACAAGTTGGTCAAAATTCATTTGGCAGGTTATCAATTTCTTTAAAAAAATAAAAAAGCAATCTTTTAATAGAAAATACATTTCTAGTGTCTTTAACTTAAAAATGTTACTTAATCCACCTTTAGCTGGTTGGTGCCTTCCTCAAATTCATAAAGTCAATACATTCAGTAAAAATAGCAACATTCCCCCTTAACATGTTTAACAAATCCACCTTATTACTCATTGATTTTTATAGAGTTCGCAGACCTTCAATATTTCTGGCTCATCGTCAAGGTCTGATAAAAAAACATATTCAACGATAGTTCGCATGGAAGATTCAGACAATATTTCAATCACAATATCTGAAATCCGGCCTCCAAAAAGTGTATAAATAACACTTAAGTGCTAATAACTTTTGATAAGATTGTCAGATCTTCAATGTTTTGGGCTCATTGGAAAGGTATTATTTTTTAATACCTTTCTGAAAATGTATAACATGATAGGTTTTCTTGCAAAAACCACCCTTTTTACAATTTTCCGGACATACGCCAAAATCGTTTTTTAGCATAACTTTTGATGTACTTAACTAAACTTGCTGATTTTAAATAGAGACCTATGGGACCCTAAGACGGATCGAATGAGACTAATACGGCCAAAATCCGTTCATCCAGTCCTGAGATAATCAAGTGACATTTTTTTTGTCCACCCACCTACACACCAATGGCACCAATGCCAAACGATTTTTGACCAATTTGTGGCATGATCCAAATGATGGCATTTTTTTCATCTCAAACACATCCAAAAATGGATTATGAAGTCCAACGGATTTCTTTTTAAGTATATTCCGAGCAGACGGAAATAACTTCGGAATAATTTTTTTTGACCAATAACAATTAAGGTTATTCATAACAAGATTTGTTATTCTTCGTTAGGATTTTTTTTGTTAATGGATTGTTATTGTAATAACAGACTAATAATTAGGCTTAGTGATTTTTCACGCTCGAAAATAGCAAATTATACAGGGACCTCAATTTCAAAACACCAAATTTCACGCAAATTTCGCGGAATGTGAAAATTGTTAAAATAACTCTGCAAATCTTAGGTTTATATCACAGAAAATTTTGAAACAAAATGTAGGGCATGCGTAACTATTCTGACCGAGCCACGTAGCCCAGTGGTAACGCTTCCGCCTCGTAAGCGGTAGATCGGGGTTGAACCCCGGCTCGGACCAACACAACTGGTGATCTTTTCCCTTCTGGAATCGATTGCTTAGTAAAGGGAAGGTAGTGTATCGTCACAAACTGGACCTTATCACGACACCTTAGGGAGGCGACCTATGGAATGTTATCATTAAACCTAACATGTTAACATTAAGTTGAGAATGAAACTGCCACTGAATCCGCTTTGTAAATGCCGGCCCCGATACTCTTCAAGGGTGTTCCCCTCAGGAACAGGGAAAGATTTACTTTTACTTACGTAACTATTCTCGTTAATTGAACTGCTTTTGAAATATTCGACGAATAAAGCTATAAAGTTTTAGCTGATTTGCTTCTGTTTTATCAGTTTACATTTGTTTGAATTTCATATCAAAATGAATAAAATAGTATGAATTTTCTGCGACATTTAACCCATTCAAAATAATTTTGAAGGTTTTCATCTCATTTCAAAAAGTTAATTTGAAATCAATAGGCAAAAATGCTATAATTTGTGACGATATCGAAATTTGTAATCAGAATAAGAACAGAAAACAAAAACGGTGGAATTTTTTAACTTCCACGGGAATCATCCACCCAAACAATCAAATAACGTTAAAATTAAACAGGACTCTGAAAAAAAATTTGAAATGTTTTTCAAATGTGATTTTATAGTTAAAAAATACTTTACCTTTTATTTTGAGTAAAACGAAGCTTGAATAATTTAATTGCTTTTGAAATTATTTTTCTTCTATTCATAACTTGTTTTTATTAGGTCCTTTTAGGTGCTGTGGATTTTGAAATTATACTTTTCAAATAAAATAGTAGTAACTTTTTCCTACAGCGAATGAAATAATACTAAGTTTAGTTAGTTTCTAAAAAACTGAAAAATCTGAATAGTTCTTTAAATGGTTCAAAGTAAGCTTATCAATTGAAATTACATAAATAACCTCTGTGGTAAAAATCTGAAAATTGATAAATTTCAAAAATTTTACACCGTCCGCGAAATTGTCAAAATTCAATAACCCTAAGTAATTGAACAAGGGATCCACTTGCTTAATTCTACTCTAGTTCTTAAGATTGTTTTCATTCCTATTTGAGTTTGATAAAATATTTTGAGAAAAATCGTTGCAGTTTTACACAAACATACTTTCACGGGATTTCGCGGAAAGAGCCAAATTTCGCGGATTTCACGCTGTCCGCGAAATCGTGAAATTTCACTAACCCTACTAATAATATTTATAATTATTCTTCGAACAAATCTTCGATATTATTTTTTGTTATTTTAACAACTAATCCGATCATCCCAATAACAGTTGGAGGTATTCTTCCATAACAAAAAAATATTACAGTCGACTCTCTGGTTGTCAATATCCAAGGGACCGTCGAGGAAGAGAATCATCAGTTTACAGAACGATGCAAAATGAAGACTCGATTGAAAATATTTTTTTCTTGATATCCAGGTATGGGAGTGAATCATGGCAACGTCCATCAAACAAAAACAAACTAATGTCAAACACCCTTCAAGGCTTCGTTTCGCCAAGAAAAATGTCTATGCAAGCCATGAGAAAGTGAAATTATTGACAACCGGAAGAGATTTTTAAAGCAAACAGAATCCAAGGGACCGTCGAGGAAGAGATCCTTCAAGCAAGGGAAAATATCGAGGAATGAAGATAATTGAAGTGTGCAGATTGAAGGGACTAAGGAATTCATCGATAGATGGAGAATTATTGATATCGAGAAGATTGACAGCCAGAGAGTCGACTGTATTCCAAAGTTGTTTTGGTTTTCAACTAATATCAAATCAATAACACATTTAGCTATGATAACATAAACTGTTATTAAACCCTTATACAAAAATGGATTTTTCAAGAACATTCCATAACGCTTTTTGTTATTTTAACAGTTCTTTATTTTTCTCTGAAATGTTCTAATACCTACAACTTTGCTGAAGGCACAACATCGATCAGAAAATCCGTTTAAAAAAAAACAGATTCTTTCAATATTTTTAAAGCTATTTGAAATAGAAATAGAATTGAAATTGGCGCATTTGAACTAGAATCTGTTTTCTCGCTAAAAATAGCACTAATTCAGTTCCGAATAGAAAGCTTCCCCCTTAGAAATGAGAACACACGAAGAATTTGAACTACAATGCAAACGGTCGTTACCACTCACCTAGGGTGACTCCTTAGAACATACTCCTTCCAAAAAACCGTCCAACTCCAAGCAAAGCTTTCTTGAGGTTACCGTGGAGATTTTCCCAGGTCCTGTTGAAAAAGTCGAGCATCAACAGTTCCGGTTGAGATGCGAGCGGCTGGCAATGGGCAATGTTGAGAATTTGCTTCGAGTGGAATTGGTTTCATCACAACTAAATTTTTTTGAGGCATCTTGAACTTGGAAAATCATCTCATAAACAGGAAGAAATCCAGTATGCAATCCACTAATCTCCAAGCGAACCGATTTGAAGAATTGTTTATGAATCGAATCGTTTAAAAAAAATTACCCCAGTCCAGAGTCTACTAAAATTTGTGGATACATTTTCCAAACAAAATGCTGTCTTTAAATGACAATGATTTTTTTTCATATCTTGATGTTTACATTATGTACATATCTTGCTTTCATCTCACATTATTTACAGCTTTTAAAAATATTTATGCAATCAAATACATTATCTTGGAATAACCAAGAAGCTTTTATTAATTGCAACTAAAAATGTATGCAATCAACAACAATAAATGTGCATGAACTAATTTACTTGAAATCCGTTTGTTCATTATACCACAACTTGAACAATTGAACTGCATTGACGATCGCGTTTCGTGATGCTTTCAATGCTGCTCCAAGCTTTTTCAGCAATTTTAACAAGAGCTTCTTTAACTTAGAAAATTCCGATTGAATCCACCTTCTGTGAGAAAACGCAATTTCCAACAGCAACGCCGTTCCTCCGGCAGCAGCCCCAACCAGCAAAACAAGCCAAATCGATATCAAATCATCGTACGTGAGCTCCAGATGTAGCAGTTCATCCTGCTGTTTGAGATCTTTGCCTTCCAGGTTGACCCAGTGATTCCAGATGCCCGCCTGGCGAATATGCTTGACGATAGGAATACGTTACTGAACATCGCAGAAATCACCATTTCGGGAATCATGTAAAACCGGTTCAGTCTAGTATTAGGATCTACATTGTAAATAGAGCCGATGTACGTTTGAGCCCAGTCGCATAGTATAAGGTAGTTTTCATCGGTTGTAAATTCGTCGAGCTTCTCACGGAACACCAACTTGTTTGGAAACGGAATCTGGCGGGTGTGCTCGTTGTCCGGAATAACTGCCACTGCATTAGTTCTGTAAAAGTCTTCTAAAGATTGCATGTGGGGCTGATATCTGGTGTTGAACATGAAAGAAATCATCTTATTGGAATAGCACTCACTGAGGATGAACTTCAACCAGAACAAAACACATAGAGCAGCTCGTTCAAACCATAGAGATTTGTAGGCCTTACTGCCCACTCCAAAGAGGATCTGCCAAAATAATGGTTTTTGGCACCAGCTTCGGATCCGGATGTTGAACCCTACCACCACTGAAATTATCACTAGAATAAGTAACCATAAAGAGGTTTTAAATGGTTTCAGCAAATAATGCACGTAAGCACCGATAAGTTGCTCAGGAACTATGAGACAAATACCCTCAAGATGATATTCTGGTAAAAACTCAAATGGAGGATAAACCAGAAATGGTGCATGCAAAATTACATCGATTTGATTCTCAAGAAACCAGACAAGATTTGGTGCTGAGCTTTCTGGTAAAATCCATTGAAGGGTGGCGTTAGTAGCAACAGAGAACTCTTTCAGAAGCATAAAGTAAGCGCCTGTCATTATTTGTTTGGCTCGACCCGGATCCAAGCCGTTTTTGGGATTCTCAACTTTGAACGGCCAACCATGTACTTGCCTAAGATGCTTCTTTGAGAAATCCACCTGAAATACCTGTCTTATTCTATTTAGCAAGAGGTCATAGCTGTACAGTTCAGCACTGTTACCAACCAGCAACGAGTTTAGAAGGTTGAATTTTTTGACAAATTCTCTGTAAATCATAAAAGCTGCATCTTCCACCATATCATCAACGACAACGAGCACTATCCAAGCAAATCTGTTCAGTGCTCTGTTGGTAAACAAACTTAGAATCACCGTAGAAGAACCCTCTTCCGACAACGGACTAATGATGATGGAACATTCTCGAAAGGTGAAGCGTGAATCATCTGACGCAATTAACCGCTAAACGTGGTAAAACTCAGCTGCTTGAACCAAAATTGGTTGAATTTTATCTGACCAACCGTCATCAGGAACGGCAGTATTCACAACGCAGATTTCCGCAGCTTCCTGGCGTAATCCTGTTGAAAGATTGAAATAAATCTCCTTGTTGTAGCAAAAAATTACATTTTCAAGCACTCCCAGCACTAAAAATTGTAACAAATAGACCGACATTGTTGAGCTCGCAGCAAAGAATGACGTGGTTGTTTTCAAGTTTTGGTGAAAGAACGTTCAAGAATTGCTGTCAGCATGGTTGTTATTGAGGTTTAGAGTTGTGTGTAAACCAGCAGCTGTTAATAGCCTTTCTTCAGAATAGCAGACATGATGTTTTGCTATCCTGCCAACAAGAATAAGCTACAGAACTAGGTACTCTTTTGAAAGGCCTAACTTGAAACTCAGTTTATACTGTGTGTTGTATGATTTTAGTTATTTATTTATTTATTAATTTATTTATTATCCAGTCCAGCAACTAATAGTTCAATTTCCAATGTTAAAATATGAAACATTCGTAAAATTTCACAATCTTTTCGAAAACATCATTTTTTTAAATCATGACTTATAATACAAAAGGGCGTAACCTTGAATGTTTTGCTTTTATATATGTTAGTTTTAATGTTTTTTGCAAATCAAATTTTGGTGAAAAAAAGTTAAATTAAAAGTCATCAACAATATTTTAAGGTGTTTCATTTCTTTTTCAGTGTAGCCCTTATTCATACCTACAACTTTGCCCAAGACACCAAATCGATCACAAATTTCCTTCAAAAGATGCATACTTTTGAATTTTCATAAATATTTTTTGTATGGACAGCTGCCATATTTTTATGGAAAATTATATGGACAAACTAATAGTGCAAAATGGCTTCTTCGGGCATACCGAAGGCATCAAAAAAGGTTCAGCCGGATGGAAAAATACATAAATTAAAATTAAAGAAAAAGACAAAATTATTATTTTTAGACA
>NC_051863.1:128638465-128648465 GCF_015732765.1 Culex quinquefasciatus | reverse complement strand
ATAATCTTCCAATTTGCAATCAAATCTTTGAAAGTAAGCACGCAATGTTCCAGCTCATCCTGACGTTTGAACTCCTTGTTCTCCCGCTCGGTCCAGTGGTCCCAAATGCCAGCGTCAAACAGCACATCGTAGATCGTTTTGAACTTGTTCGCAAACACACTCTTCGGTAGAAATGCGTTGCTGAACAGAACGGAGGCGGTAACTTCGGGCATTACGTAGAACTTGGGTTGTTTCGTTGTGGGATCCAGGTTCAAGTTTGATCTGACAATGAGATTGGCCCAATAGCATTGAGTAAGGTAGATTTCGTTAGGGGAGAGATTGCTGACATTATGACGGTATTCTATTCTGTCGCGGTCGAACTTTGGAATGTTAATTTTTCGTAGAAATGGTGCATCTTTGATGACAATGTTGAAGTTTGTTGAGTTTAGTTCTGCAAACGAACGGATGTGTGGTTCGTACTTGGTGTTGAGCATAAAGGGGATCAATTTGTTGGCGTAGATCTCACAAAGAACAAACATTAACCAGGACATTATCAGGACCGAAGCTCGTTCAATCCACTGACATTGGTGGGAACCAGTTGGGGATCCGAACAATATTTGTAAAATAATTGAAGCTTTAAACAGTGAATCAAATTTGGCATTCAGTACTACTGCTATCCCAATTATAATCGCAATGAGAATCCAGAGTGTTGTTTTGAATGGTTTAAGCAGATGATGATCATATCCTGCGGAAATTCGTTCCGGTATCAGCAAACATAATCCTTGCAACTGATGTTCTTCTATAAAATCAAGCTCTACAACCGGAATGTACGGCGTAGATACGACAACATCAATCTGATTGGTGATGAACCAACTGTACTGTGGATCAGGTTTAACCGGTGATATCCACTCCAGAGTTGCATTTGTTGATGCAGCCAACTCCTTGAAAAGTGCGTTATGAGCACCTTGTTGAATTGTCCAAGCCCGACGAATATGGACGCTTTTGAGAGGATTCTCCATTCTGAGTGGCCATCCCCAAACTTGTTTTAGATGATTAAGTTTGGCGATAAGCTCATCTTCCATCGACTGGTCAGTTTCGTCAAAGAACAAGTCGTGATGAAACATTTTTGACTCAATGCCTATCAAAGCTGAATTTGGTAGAACATTTTCTCGCACAAACATTCGATACTTTTCCAAAACAATTTCCTCTTCCAAATTGGCGCCACCAAATAGAACAACAATCGCATCCCTGTTTGATGCCCTTTGCCGAAACAGTTCTTCCACCAACTCCACAGACTCTTCTGACGCCACAGAGAAAGCAATGACCGAACATTTTCGTGCGTTGAATGATGATTCATTCGAACCGACCAGTCTTTGCGCAAATCCCAAATCTGAGGCAGATTTGAGAAAGTTTGCGGCAAAATCATTCCAGAAATAATCACCTGGGGCACTGTTCACGACGCACAGCTCCTCCAAATCCGGAGTTGATCTCAATATGGTAGAAATGTTGCAACAGAATGTGCCATTTTGGATTATTACTATCACAACAAAAGACTTCACCAGAACCAACATTGTTGAAGTCACGTTAGCGATTAACAGTGCTTTGGAGATAGTTATTGTTTATGCCGTTGTAGAAGTTGCCTGTATGTACTCTTTACATTGATTAATTACTGTTTTGGTAGATGTGACCTTTGTTGCAGCTGTTTGAATAAAACAGTTCTCATGAAGAGAAATGTATAGCAGCAACTTATGGCACAAATTTTTACTGATATCTGTATTTTTTTATTTTTTTTTACTTGGGAAATTGTTTTGGTGCAGCATTGGTGTAAATACTAATTATAAAATCATAAATGTCAAAGATCCTTACTCCAATATACACGTGAGAAGTTCAACACACGTTAGCAAGGCGCTTTTCCAAGTTTTAACTCGAAGCTGAGAACACCAACATGAATTTATTGCTGATTCCAACTTTGTTCAAATTTTTCACAGGTTTCAACCAACCTTCTTCGAGTTTATCACCTTCAACAGATACTTGTTACATCACAACGAAAAATGCTCCCCTTTTTTGGAAGGACCATCTTGATCTGCTCACTCGAAATTCTTCAATCAAAGGGGATCCAATCGTGCTAGTTTCATCGTGGCAAACTTCATCGATCCCTAGGGTATGTCCTTCCATTTTCTTACCGCTCGAAGAGAAAACATTCAAAGACGTTATCGCATCTGTTCGGGAGATGATTCGACGTAGACATAAGCTCAGATTTTCGAAATTTGTGATTATCTCAGAATCGCACCGTTTACTAGATGTATATCAAGCGTTAGTTCGTGCGTCCAAGCTTACAAATTCGGTAGTCTTTTTCATGCAGAATTCCAAAGTCTGCAGTTACGCATTTGATTTCTTCGGTGATCACCTAGTCCAGTTGAACAATAATACATCTACCAGCTGGTTTGAGGAGTCGTTGCTAAAGAACGTAAAAAGTTACCCCCTGAGAGTGCAATTGAACAATCGACATAGCAAACCAACCAAGACGCCTTTCTGCAATCTTGTTAGTATTTTCACACAGCACGTGAACGCTTCGTTGATTTGGACTCCGGCAACAAACATGAGTGAAATCGACCTTTTTCTGCACGCTTCGCTCCAATCAACAAAGCACGACGCAATCCTGGACCATCAGTTTGGCGGGTTGTGTCTGCTGGTTCCAGAAGTTCCCATCAAACCGTATGTGTACCACTTGTTGAAACCTTACCAGGGCACTCTTTGGATCGCGATTGGAACTGTTTTAGGGGTGATTTTTGGTATAAGCGTGCTTTTCCGATGGCCTCATTTTCAGGAACTGCTTTGGCAAACGGTGTTCGGACTGCCAGCACGTCAGCAGGATATTCCGACTGTCAAGCGAACTATGCTGCAGATGTTGTCCGTGTTGAAATTTGTTCTTCTAGAGTCCTACTCAACCAAACTGTTGATGTACGTCCTGAACAATCTCTACGAACCGCAGCACCGAACTGTAGCCGAGTTCAACGAGGGATCGTTCCCAGTGAGGATCTACAGGAACGAGATGGTTATATCTGTGGCCCGACTGCATTGGAGCGATGACCGGTTGATATTCGATTCGGAAGAACGGCCTCATAACTACGATATCCCTAACAATCAGTCTTACTTGATGCACTGTGATATAGCGCAGGTTTTCGTCGAATCTTCGTACAACATTGACCAACACAGTGGACTTCGTAAGTTTTACGTGCTCGAAGAAACTATCACCTGGATCTTGTACTCGCACGTTTTTACGCCGTTAAATCCGCTGGTTATGATGTATTCCATGGTTAACGATTGGATATTTGCCGCAGGAATTTGGAACCACTGGATAGTTCGAACCACAGCCAAATTGGACGAAGTAGAGGGTAGAATGTTGAAGTTTAATGATTTGATTACATTGTGGGCCATTGTTACAAGAGGAGCGATATTATCTGCGGCGGTACTTTTCTTGGAATGTGTGTTTAAAAAACGACTGGAGATAGTACACTTTGCCAAAACAGGCATAATATCAGCTTCAAATTGTATTTTGAACACTGCAAAATCATGCCATACAATATTAGCACGGTGTAGGGTTTCTTGTAAAACTACAAAAAAATAATTGATACGAGATTCTGCAGTCAGTTCTTTTTTATTTGGGTTGCCATTAAGTTGAAATGTGATTTTGATTAACAGTAGTGAGGTGTCACGTTTGATATTTGATGCTCTAAAGCAGCAATTCTCAACCTTCTTCTAGGCTGGTACTCCCTGCCATGTAAATCAAGTAAACCCGGTACCCCCGTTGAGAATCGCTGCTCTAAAGTAATGCCGGGACCCGTGGTTTAGGGGTTAGCAATGTTGCCTCTCGGCCCAGTCGGCCTGGGTTCGATCCCAGACGGTCCCGGTGACATTTTTCGAGACGAGATTTGTCTGATCACGCCTTTCGTCGGACGGGGAAGTAAATGTTGGCCCCGGTCTAACCTAGAGGTTGGGTCATTAGTCTCGGTAGAGTCGCTGGTAGGCAGTTGTACCAACAATCCAAAGGTCGTCAGTTGGAATCCCGGGGTGGATGGAAGCTAAGGTGTAAAAGAAATCTTAAAAAAAGTTTAACTTTTCCCTTTATTTTTGCCATTCTTCCAATTTCTTGATAGTCACAAACAAATCCATAAAAAAAACCTGAAGAGTTGGAAAACAAGAACCACCGTACTAATCAGCCTAAACCTCGCACTAAAGCTTGATAAACACTAAACAAGCGTTTTCATTCAGCATCAAACACAAAGTTTACAAATCGAACTTCTTCAAAAATTTCGACCACTTCCTTGAAGGTATTCTCGTCCAAAGGAACAACAACTGTCAAACATACGCTCGAAATCGGTGCCGGCTGCTTTGATGAAATCAGCATGATCGGTTGAGCACCAGTCAATGAGTTTTGCGTTAAATAATGAGCAATTAGGTATCTACGAAATCGTTTTTTTTTTAATTTTTATCTTTGTATTTTTGATTCCAGCTGAAACTTTTTTGATGCCATCGGAATGCCCAAAGAAGTCATTTTGTATCATTAGTTTGTCCATATAATTTTCCATACAAATTTGACAGCTGCCCATACAAAAATGATTAATGAAAATTAAAAAAAAATGTATCTTTTGTTGGATTTTTGTAATCGATTAAGTGTCTTCTGCAAAGTTGTAGGTATGGATAAGGGCTACACTGAAAAAAAAATTATGCTTAGTAAATTTTTTTTGTGATTTTTAATTTCACTTTTTGTCACTAAAACTTGATTTGCATAAAAACACGATTTTTGATTTTATTTTTTATTTTGACAGGTTATAGGAGACATTAAATGACAACATTTCAGAAATTTCAAAAAATGTGCAAAAAACTAAAATCAAGTTATGAATTTTTGCATCAAAACTGATTTCCTTAAAATATCAAAATATGGGTAGCAAAATTCTTTCAACTTCATTTTTCGATGTAAAATTTAGTTTGCAATCAAAATGTACTAAAGTAAATTTTGATAAAGCGCACGGTTTTCAAGATATAGCCATTTTTTGGTAACTTTTTTGAAAATAGTCACAGTAAGTTACAGTCACCATTGAAAAAAACATTTAAAGGCTGAGAAAATTCTTTATATTCAGCAATTTGAACTCAAAAGGGCATAATATCGAATGTTTGACCCTTTTGAAATATTGGGCTTGATTTAGAAAACATGAAAATAATGTTTTCAAAAAGATAGGAAAATTTTACAAATGTTTCTATTTTTTAACATTGAAAATCGGACCATTAGTTGCTGAGAAATCGACATAAGAAAATGGTGGATTGTTTGGGTGAGACTTAGAAAACATCAATTTTCATGTTTTTTAACACTTGCATGGCAATATCTCGTATCAACAAAGTTCAAAAAAGCGAAATATAGGGATATTTCGCAGCATTTCAAAAAAAAATTACAGCACTTTCAAATTTTTTTTCAAAGTTTTAGTGACAAAAAGTGAAATTAAAAATCACCAAAAAAAATTGCAGTGTACCATTTTTTTCAGTATAGTCCTATCCATACCTACAACTTTGCTGAAGACACCAAATCGATCAAAAACTTCCTTCAAAAGATACGGATTTTTGAATTTTCATAAATCATTTTTGTATGAACTGCTTACAAATTTGTAAGGAAAATTACATGGATAAACTAATGATGCAAAATGGCTTCTTTGGGCATACCGAAGACACCAAAAAAGTTTCAGCCGGATTAAAAACCGATTTTGTAGAGAATTACTATTCAGGGTTGAGTTTTAGAGAAAAGTGACGTTTGAAGCACTTTTAGAGCTCTAAAAAATGAACGTTTTTAATTTTTTGGCATCTTATTTTGGACTTAAGGTATAAAAGTTACAGCCATTTAAAAGTAAAAAAAACGCAAATTTAAAACTAAAAAAATCTCAAAAAGACGCAAGCCAAATTTTAAGCGCCAGCTTGCATGTAAAATTATCATTTAAACCCAAATTGTGACCGAAAATTGATTTTTCAATGCTTTGGCTCAACTCTGAGGGCAGAATCAGCGGGCAAAATTATATGGAAATACATATATTTGGACAATTTCGAATTTTGCTAGGGTGGTCCGATAAAGTTTTCCCTGGAAATTAGACATTTTCAAATGAAGATAAAATTTGGCGCCTTTCAGAGATATTTAAGTTTTAAATTTGCATCCTTTTTGCCTTAAAATGGCTGTAACTTTCGACCCTTAAGTCCAAATTGAGATGTCAAAAAATAAAAATGGTTATTTTTAGAGCTCTAAAAGTGTTTCAAGCGTTACTTTTCGCTAAAACTCAACTCTGAATTGTCACGTTGAAAAAACTGATTTTTGAAGGTTTGCTCAGATGCTTTCTATAAATTTGGTCATAGAAGGCGTAGATTACGTGATAAAATTTTGGTGTCTTTGACAAAGTTGCTTAAATTGTCAAGCTCAACAACTTTTTAGAAGATGAAAAAAAATCCAAAAATATTCCTGTGAAGTTAGATTTTCAAAATCACCCTAATCGTGAACCACCCTTATTTTCAACGAAACTAAAAGTTTACCCTTTCTATTTGCAACAACCTTTCTAAAGACACCAAAGCTCCAAAACTTCACCATTTTTTCCCATTTAATTTTGCGATCTGGACCACTGTGCACTGCTCTCAACCATTCACTCTAATAAAAACACAATATTTTGCTTTTTTTATATTTGTTCAAACGTGTTCAAATCAATTCAATTCAATTCAATTTTTTTTACAAAATTAGATAATTCCCGAGGAAAAACAAATTTAACAACAACATATAGAAACCTTCTTAGTAGTGTTGTGCCTCATGCGACATTCATGTCAAGCCCCTTCTTAATTTGATGCCCAACTGCTTTTTTGATGAATTATTAATAGTCAACTTATGTGTCTTTTTCGTTTTGCTCAGCACACAGCATGTCTTAACGGTGCTCAAAATCCATTTGACAGTCGATATGGTAGTTCTTGTTCCAAGGTTGAGAATCTCCATTCGTTTGAAATACATCCACTCCACGCTAAATATCACCAAGCTTATTACAGATCCATACGCGATGATGCCCATCAATGTAACCATATCTTCAAATTTCAACATTCTACCCTCTACTTCGTCCAATCCAGTGGTTCCAAATACCTGTGGCAAATATCCAATCGTTTACACTGGAGTACATCCTAGCCAGCGGATTTAGCGGAATAAAAACGTGCGAGTACAAGATCCAGGTGATTGATTCTTCGAGCACGTAAAACTTACGAAGTCTTACGAAGTTTTTGATTAATGTTGTACGGCGATTGGACGAAAATCTGCGCTATATCACAACGCGTCAAGTATGATTGGTTGCTGGGTAAATCCCAGCTTTGAGGTCGTTCTGATGAATCAAATATCAAACGATCATCACTCCAATGGAGTTGAGCGACAGAGACTGCCAGGTTGTTGTTGTAGGTTTTTACTGGGAATGGTCCGCCGTTGAACTCGGCTACAGTACGATGCTGTGGTTCATAGAGAATGTTTAGGACGTACATCAATAGCTTGGTTGAATACGATTCTAAAAGAACAAACTTCAACACGGATACAATTTGTAACAAAGCTCGCTTAAAAGTCGGAATATCCTGCTGACGAGATTCAAGTCCGAAAATCGTTTGCCATAGTAGTCTACGGAAGTGGGGCCATCGAAGAAACGCGTTGATACCGGAAATGGTGCCGATAAAAAGGCCAATCGCGATCCAAAGTGAACGTTGATAAGGCTTGAACAAGTGGTACACATACGGTTTGATGGGAACTTCCGGCACAAGCAGGCACAATCCGCCAAATTGGTGGTCCAGGATTGCGTCGTGTGTTGTTGAATGTAGAGATGCGTGCAAAAACAAATCGGCTTCTTTCGAATGATTCTCCGGAACCCAAATCAATGTAGAATTTACGTGCCCAGCGAAAATAGCCACCAGTTTGCAGAAAGGGGTTCTAATCTTTCTACTGTACCGATTGTTCTCTAACACTCTCAAGGGATATCCTTTTGCATTCTGGAGATATGACTCAATGTGCAAGTTTTCAGAATAAGTATTGAGCGAATTTTCAAGTCGATCCCCGAAGAAATCAAATCCATAGTTGCTTACCCTGGAATTTTGCATGCAACATAATACTGAATTGACCAGCTTAAATCCACGAGCAAATGCTTGATACACGTTGAGTATTTTTTTTGAATTTGAGATAAATACAAATTTTGAAAATCTAAGATCATGTCTTTTCCAAATCATCTCCCGAACAGATGCGATAACTTCTTTGAATGTTTTCTCTTCAAGAGGTAAAAATATGGACCGACATACCCTAGGGATGGATGAAGTTTTCCACGATGAAACCAGCACAACTGGATATTCTTTGATCAATGAACTCAAAATTAGTTGATCGAGAAAGTCTTTCCAAAAAAGTGAAGCATTTGAAGTAGTCATAACCCGATCAGACGGTAATAACTAAATTCATGCCATTTCAATAACAAATACTGTTAAAATAACAGATAGTGTTATGGAATATTCTTGCAAAATCCATTTTTGCATAAGAGTTCAATAACAGTTTATGTTATCATAACAAAAGTTGTTATTGGTCTGATATTGTGTGAGAGCCAAAACAACTTTGAAATAACATTTTTTGTTATGGAAGAATAACTCCAATTGTTATTAGGATGATCGGATTAGTTGTTAAAATAACAAAAAATAATAACAAAGATTTGTTCGAAAAATATCTTAAAATGTTATTAATCTGTTATTACAATAACAATTCAATAACAAAAAAATCATAACGGCGAATAACAAATCTTGTTATAAATAACATAAAATGTTATTGGCCTAGTATTTTCCAATATCAAAAAATGTTATTCTGGCGTTATTTCCGTCTGCTCGGGAATACAGGTTTCAGTTATGGCTGGTATATTCAAAAACGATTGGTTGAATCCGTGGAAAATCCTAAGCAATGTTGGAATAAGTAAACGATTCATGTTGTTTTAGTGAGCTTCTAACCTCAACTATGTGGATTGTTTTTTATTGCATGTGAGTGTTGATGTTCTCACGTCTTCTCTGGCAATTGAATCGTTCATTTTTTGTTTTGATTATTATTTACAGCTAAGTTATTGCCTGCAACAATGTTTCATGTGGCCAAATGTATCACACATTACTCATAAGCCAAAATAAATTATAAATCATAAATCATAAATCATAAATCATAAATCATAAATCATAAATCATAAATCATAAATCATAAATCATAAATCATAAATCATAAATCATAAATCATAAATCATAAATCATAAATCATAAATCATAAATCATAAATCATAAATCATAAATCATAAATCATAAATCATAAATCATAAATCATAAATCATAAATCATAAATCATAAATCATAAATCATAAATCATAAATCATAAATCATAAATCATAAATCATAAATCATAAATCATAAATCATAAATCATAAATCATAAATCATAAATCATAAATCATAAATCATAAATCATAAATCATAAATCATAAATCATAAATCATAAATCATAAATCATAAATCATAAATCATAAATCATAAATCATAAATCATAAATCATAAATCATAAATCATAAATCATAAATCATAAATCATAAATCATAAATCATAAATCATAAATCATAAATCATAAATCATAAATCATAAATCATAAATCATAAATCATAAATCATAAATCATAAATCATAAATCATAAATCATAAATCATAAATCATAAATCATAAATGGGTAATTCTCCGCCAACTCACACAGCAGTTGCCCCGACCCCTCTTCGATTTGCGTGAAACTTTGTCCTAAGGGGTAACTTTTGTCCCTGATCACGAATCCGAGGTCCGTTTTTTGATATCTCGTGACGGAGGGGCGGTACGACCCCTTCCATTATTGAACATGTGAAAAAAGAGGTGTTTTTCAATAATTTGCAGCCTGAAACGGTGATGAGATAGAAATTTGGTGTCAAAGGGACTTTTGTGTAA
>NC_051863.1:128498465-128633465 GCF_015732765.1 Culex quinquefasciatus | reverse complement strand
AAATCATAAATCATAAATCATAAATCATAAATCATAAATCATAAATCATAAATCATAAATCATAAATCATAAATCATAAATCATAAATCATAAATCATAAATCATAAATCATAAATCATAAATCATAACTCATAAATCATAAATAAAAAATGATAAATGATAAATCATAAATCATAAATAGAGCGTCCAATTTCCCGTCCCGGGAAAAAAATTCCCGGGAATTCCCGGGATTTCCCGGAAAAAAATATTTCCCGTTTCCCGGGAAATTTGTAAATTTCCCGGGAATTCCCGAAATACAAGCAGAAGAATACATTTTCCTACCTTTTTGGCATCAATGTTTTGAAATTATACAAAAAGTAATAATTGGAGAACCTGATTTGATTTTATTTATTTCCATCTACTGTTAATATTTAACTAATCAGTTTGTCAGTAAATTTCATGTCAAGTTTTAATTCAGATAATAATTATTTCTGAAGCATTCATTACTAGGAATATTGTTTGCTTATATGTTGGACAACAAAACTTGCGCTGTTATGGAATGAATATGAACTTTTTTATTTGGACAACCTTTTTTAATGCTTTTTTGGAAAATCATTTGAAAATAAGATATTTACATCTTCCGGCCAAGATCAACATTGAGATTTGCTTGACTTTTATTTACCTTGGACATGTTGGATGGAAATTGAACTGATATAATCAAATTTTTAAAAAAGGTTTGTGTGAAAAGAATGTGTTTCTAAGTATTCGAGAAATTAAAGATTGAAGTTATAAATTTATGAGGCACGTGAGCTACCAAGGGCGTTATATATGAAAAAGTATCGTTGAATTTCAACCACTTTTGAATACTCAAAATTATTTTAATCTCATTGATTTATTAGGCTGAATACCATATACATAACTAAAATCATATCATAAAACCATGAAAAACCATTAAAAAACAACTTCGTATCAAATTTTCAAGTTAAAAAAAAGTGTTTCAAGTTAAAAAGCGCTAGAAATTAGATTTTTAAGGTAAATTCAATGATTTTTTATTTATTATCAAGTTGAATTTTTTGTTTTTTTTTTATGGTCAGTGAGACAAATTTAAAAGCAATTTTATGGTTGTGGAGCATAGATTTTCACTGTCCAAACACTTTGATTTTAAAAAATCCTTCTCGTTAAAAATACTAATAATATTTTTTTTCATTTGGGACGATTTGAAAGATTTAAAAATAAGAAAGTTTATATAATTTCTCAAAGTTGCATGATTTTTTACAAGCAGTCAAGCCATTAATTGATCCTCACACTCATTTTGACCATTAAAGTTGCTGTTCTATACAATTTTGTTGCAAAAGATCAATCAGAAACAGGATTAGAATAATTTTCGCTAAATTTCAAATTTCCCGGGAATTCCCGGGATTTCCCGGGAAATTTGTTGAAAATTTCCCGTTTCCCGGGAATTTTGTAACTCCGGGAAATTGGACGCTCTAATCATAAATCATAAATCATAAATCATAAATCATAAATCATAAATCATAAATCATAAATCACAAATCATAAATCATAAATCATAAATCATAAATCATAAATCATAAATGATAAATCATAAATCATAAATCATAAATCATAAATCATAAATCATAAATCATAAATCATAAATCATAAATCATAAATCATAAATCATAAATCATAAATCATAAATCATAAATCATAAATCATAAATCATAAATCATAAATCATAAATCATAAATCATAAATCATAAATCATAAATCATAAATCATAAATCATAAATCATAAATCATAAATCATAAATCATAAATCATAAATCATAAATCATAAATCAAAAATCATAAATCATAAATCATAAATCATAAATCAAAAATACATAATTCACACACTCATAATTCACAAGTCACACTCAAAATCGCAGAGTTATTTCCCCGACCCTTCTTCGCGTGATCACAATTCTGATCTCTTCCATTTTAGAACATTTAAAAATATACGTGTATTTCAATCATTAGAAATGGTGATGGAAATTTGGCGTCTAAGAGACTTTTATGTAAAATTTAACGACCGATTTTATAACGTACTCAAAATTTCGAAAACAACGTATTTTCCATTGCAAAAAAGATCGAAAATGGTTTCGAAAATTCTGTCATTTTTCGTTGCTAAACTATAACAAATGTTGGGACATGTCATTTTATGGGAAATTAAATGTACTTTTTGAATCTGCAATAACCCAGAAGGAAATTTTTGCATGTAAAACTAATATTTTCATTTTAAAATTTCGTCTATTTTGTAACTTTGCAGGGTTATCTTTTAGAGTGTAACAATGTTCGATCGCAATTTTGCTTCAATAAATAGAAAAAAATGAGAATTTCTCAGTTTTTTGTTTACCAATATTTCATGAACTAATGGTAAATATTGAATAGTTAAAAATTTGAGAATCATCTTTTCAATTTAAAATATTTTAAACAACACTTATTTTTGAGATTTTTTAATATTGTGCTGAAAATGGCTATAACTTGAAAAGGGTGTTTGTTTTCAAAATTTGGTTAAAGAATGATTGCCCTTCTGAAATTTTCTGAAAAGATGGCATTTCTCTACATCAAATTTAATGTTCGTAAAACAGCTTCACGGTTCATAAAAGCTAAAACCGAATCAACATAACCAGCGCCGGGAAGATTACAAACCGCAGTGCTGCCACAATTAATTATACATTTTATAAAGTACCTTCTGCCAGCAGTTTCTGCGGTTACCACAGTGTCTGTGAGCAAAAAGAAGGGTTGAACCCCACTTCAGCTCATTTGCTCTGTTTGTTTAGCCCTCCCCAAAAAGCCACAACCCTCAACTCCACGCAATCAAAAATCCATTAAAAGCAAATTATCGAATTTTGACCACCAAATTGTGTGTGTGCATGCGGTCAGCAGTTCCTAATTTAAAGCCCATTACCTGACTTGGGATGCTTCGTCGCGCAAACCGTTTTCGTTAAATTTGTAATTTTCAAGGTCCTTTTCCGCAAAACTCAGCCATGAAGTAGGAAACCTTGCGGTAGGTCATCAACGCCACCATCCGTCGACGTCCTCGTCCAAGGTCCCGTGTAATTATACAATCAGCAGAAGGAGGAAAAAGTTTACCCTCCCACTCCTCAAACTTCCAGTGGAAAATGCCCCCCTCTCCCGTCGGAACGTCTGCTAGCTGGGCAGACATTTCCCAGCGCTGCTCGTGAAAATTACGAGGAAATCGAGAAGCAAAACAAAAAAGTATGTAAATGAGTCGGGTCTTCCCCGAGCCGAGGTCAAAGGACCTCATTTCCACTTATTAGACGATGAAGACGCTACGCTAAAAGGACGACGTCCAACTCTACTCAGCTGTTTTAATTTTCATTGAGGAAAATTAAAAGCAAGTCTTGGCAAAAGGAAAAACAATTTCTTTGGTGGAAAAAACGAAGAACGAGAAAGGATACCTTTGAAGAAGTTGTCCCTTTCTTGCACCAAGACTAAGAACGGCTATCTGTGTGTTGGTCGGAAAAGCTACCACCACCAACGAGTTTTCCTTCAATTTTTCAAGAATGTATTGGAGTCACCACCACCATCTTGACGGAGGATGCTGCGCACAAACACCACTTCAAAGAACGAAGGGAAGATCCTTTCCGATGTTCATCCGAGGGAAAATTAATTAAAGCCAGCGAGAGAGTGAGAAGTCCAACAGAAGGGAAAACTTTTGCCGGGCTGCTGGAAAATTAAACACATTTTCTTCAGCACCTCCCCCTCACCACTTCACCACAACGGGAAAGAAACTTGTTCCGAAGAAGCATCAGCCAAATGAGAGTGAAATTGTTTTTCCCGCAAGCTTCCGCCAGCCGCTCCCCACTTTGGACTGAATGTTTTAATTCTGCACCTCGGGTAGAGAAAGTTTTCCAACCCACCCCCCCCACGCAAAAGTCACGTGATGGCGACACCAGACTGGGTCCAGCAAAACTCGGTAAAGGGAGGGGGAGGGTGAAAATTAAACTTGAAACAAGGTCAATGTTAAAATTTAAATTAGTCTCACCCGGGGTGAGAGAGTTTTTCGGTCCAGTTTCGGGGCGACTCTAGGGAAAGGGAAAGTTTGGAGCTGACTTTGGGTGGCTGTGTTTTAAAGAGACATTTTAGTCAACCCAAGCAGGCGAATACACTTGAATAAACTTAATGCCATACTGTTTGTAATATTTCAAAGTTAATATATATAATTGCAGTTAAAAATTACTTTTTTTATGTGTTGCGTTTTTACGTTTAAGGTATGTTAATGTTGAAATTTTCGTAAAATGTTCAGTTTTTTTGTAATTAAAAAAAAATCACTTCGTTTTGTTATATTTTAATTGACAATATCTCAGTAACCAATCGATATTTAAAAAACCTTACTTAATCCACCTTAAGGTGGTTGGTGCCTTCCTCGCATTCATGTTGTAGGTATTTTAGGTGGTATTTACAAATAAATTTAAGAGTTTTTTTTATTTTTTTTAATTTTTTTTTTCAATTGTTTTTTTAATTATTGATTTTACTTGAACAGCAATTTTCAATTCTTTTTTTTACCAACTCTTCAAAATAAAGGTGAGCAATTCTCCACCAAAACCGGAAATGGATTTTATTTGTATTTTTTGATTTGGTTCAAACTTTGTGGGGGTCTTCCCTATGACCAAATATGCTATTTTGTGGCATTGGTTCACCCATACAAGTCTCCATACAATTTTGGCAGCTGTCCATACAAAAATGGTTTGTAAATATTCAAACAGCTGTAACTTTTGAGTGAATTTTCTGATGAATTTGGTGTCTTCGGCAAAGTTGTAAGTATTGTTGAGGACTTTTGAGAAAAAATAGGTACACGGAAAATTTTTTTTTGCAGATTTTTTTATCAACTTTTTTTTACTAACACTCCATTTCCCAAAATACGTATTTTTTGATTTTCGAGATTTTTTGATGTTTTAGGGGACAAAAATCCGCAACTTTTGAGCCATAGAGAAACATGGTCAAAAAATCTGCCGCCGAGTTTTAAATTTTTGAAAAAATAGTGATTTTTGAAAAAAAATCGATGTTTCATGCAAAAACAAGTTTGACATTACTTTAAAATGCAAAATTGAATTTGCAATCGAAAAGTACTTTACATATTTTTTTATAAAGGGCTACGTTTTCAAGATATAGCCACCGAAAGTTTGTTTTTAGCGAAATATTTGCAGTTTTTCAATTTTTAAAAATAGTGACCATGAGTGACCATTTCTAAAAATATTTTTTTGTAAAGTTCAGAAAATTTGCTATAAAATTGTCAAAGAGACATTGAAGATTGGACCTCTGGTTGCTGAAATACAGCGGCTTAAAGAAAAAGAAACACGAAAATTGAAGTTTTAAAGTCTCACCCAATCAGCCCACCATTTTCTAATGACGTTATCTCTGCAATTAATGGTCCGATTTTCAATGTGAATAAATGAAACATTCGTGAAATTTTCCGATCTTTTCGAAAAAAATATTTTGAAAATTTTTAAATCAAGAATAGCATTTTAAATGGGCGTAATATTCAATATTTGGCCCTTTTAAAATGCTAGAAAGATCGGAAAATTTCACGAATGTTTCATATATTAACATTGAAAATCGGACCATTAATTGCTGAGATATCGTCATTAGAAAAAGGTGGGTTGTTTTGGTGAGATTTTTCAAACTTTCGGTGGCTATATCTTGAAAACGGAGCCCTTTATCAAAAAATCTGTAAAGGACTTTTCGATTGTAAATTCAATTTTGCATTAAAAAGTAATGTCAAACTTGTTTTTGCATAAAACTTCGATTTTTTTCCAAAATTCACTATTTTTTCAAAAATTCATAACTCGGCAGCAGATTTTTTGACCATGTTTCTCTATGGCTCAAAAGTTGCGGATTTTTGTCCCCTAAAACATCAAAAAATCTCGAAAATCAAAAAATACGTATTTTGGGAAATTGAGTTTTAGTGAAAAAAAAGTTGATAAAAAAATCTCCATTTTTTTTCCGTGCACCTATTTTTTTCTCATAAGTCCTCAACAATACCTACAACTTTGCCGAAGACACCAAATTGATCAGAAAATTCACTCAAAAGGTACAGTGTTTGAATATTTACATACCATTTTTGTATGGACAGCAGCCAAAATTGTATGGAGACTTGTATGGGTGAACCAATGACGCAAAATAGCTTATTTGGTTATAGGGAAGGCTCCCACAAAGTTTGAGTCAAATAAAAAAATAAAAAAAATAAAAATTTCGTAGAGAGTTGCTCAGGTGAAAAGTCTCATGAGTTATAGATTTCAGTAAAAAGTTCGTGTAAATCTTTGTCGAGACAAAATGATGCAGATTTTTTCCAGAAGAGACGCAGACACTGCTTAAGCGATGTGGCAACCGGGCGATACGCATGCAAGGGGGTGTGGCTGCCAATCCCCCGCGTGGTCAAAAAGTCAAATAAGCAAAAAGACCCGGCCTTTGAGGATATGCAAAAATCACCATTTTTTGTAGCTACAAAAAACTTTTTCTTGGCATAACTTTAAAAGTACTTCACTAAACAGAATAAAATTTAATAGGGCCTTAGGGGACCCCAAAACGAACAGAATAAGGCGGATCCGGCCAAAATCGGTTCAGCCAGTTCTGAGATAATCGCGTGGAAAAAAAATCATGTCTACACACATCTCCACAGACATTTGATCAGAATTTGATTCTGAGTCGATAGGTATACGTGAAGGTATATCTAGGAGTCGTATTTAAGAAGTTCATTTTTCGAGTGATTTTATAGCATTGCCTCAGTGAGGTGAGGAAGGCAAAAATGGTTTAAATCCGCCACCATTTCTCGTTACTTACACACTTAAATTATTTTACCGAAATCTGTCAAGTTTACTGCTGAAAAGTTCGGTTAACTGAAAATTACCGAATTCGGTAAAAACATAACGAAATTAGGTTTACAAATAGTTTACCGATTTCTTGAAAAAAAATCTAAGTGTGTAGATTGAAAATTTTAAATTTTTATCCCGAATATCGTCTATTGAAATATGAAGACTCAATAGGTGACACTGACAGTACGTATTGACGTATGACTACGTCTTACTCGAAGGTACTGGGGTGCTATTCCAAAAAACCCGGTCCGAAGGCCCTGGAATACTGCGTCATCCGTCAAACGCTTTTATCTGCCTTCCCTCTAATCGAATTGGCACGATTTTTGTTCCATTTGATTCGAAAATTATTCAGCAATTTGCTATTGAATTTCCAATGTTGGCAAAATAGTTTTACAATTGAAACAATTCAATGTTTTAAAATGTTTTCAAAATGCAGAGATTTTGCAAGCAAAATGAGCGTTTCTTAAACAGGGACGGAAGGTCAAGTACCTATTTTGAGGGGAAAATCACCCGAGCAACACGACCGGTGTCGGTCGCGAAAAAGAGGCGAAGTAGCGAGCCGAAAACATATCACGGGTGAGTTTTCCAAAAGCCGTAAGAGCCACCTTGACCTCCGACACTAATTTTCGCTTTTTTTTCTATATTGAAACAATATTTCATTTGTTTTTAGTTTGGGGCACTTCAAGGACGTGTAGATGAACAATTTCAAGCGTTTTTGAAATTGGTTTTTCGTAAGTAGGTCGAATACCGATGCAAAAAGGACTTTGTTTGCCGATGGCTCTTACGGATTTTTGAAAACTCACCCGAGATATATAAAAAATGTTTGCACATTTTGAACCGCAAAATGTTAAATTTTGAAAATTATGATTTGTCTGAATTTTTGAATAAATGGGATTTATTCAGAAATTAAAATCATAAAACAGAGTCAAAATCTATTTTTTACAAGAATTATTTGATAATAACATTTTTTTTGTGTACAAATATCACGTGTCTACTCTGATTAAGCTTGCCCGAAATTTTGGCAGGTTTGTGATTGGTAATGGTATTATTGCATTTTAATGAATAAATTTGATATTTTCTTTAGCAAACATTAACCAGGATCATAAATACAAATATGATTTGTAATCGAAAATGTACTAAATATTACTGTAGCAGGCTTCAAAAGTCATATTTTCATGAGTATAAAATAAAGATAAAATTTAATAAAATGTTTTCTGTAGAAAATGCACTTAAAAGTAGCAATAAAACTCGAGTCTTCCAATTCAGAATTCTGAAAACACCGTCACAAACATTTATTTTTGTTTGAACAAAAATTAAATAGTATTTTAACAAAAAAATATAACAGAAACTTTCTTTCCAAACTATTTGATCAAAAATCAAGACATATATATTTTTTAAAGAAACTATTGGCACTACGCCCCCCGGGGCATGGCCTTCCTCTAACGTGGGATTTCTGCTCCAGCGCCTCTGACGAGACAGGAGAAACCGGGACCGACGTTTTACTTCACCATCCGATAGAAGCTCAGTGGATAAGGCGGGAATCGAACCCGCGTCTCATAGCATCATCGGGATCGGCAGCCGAAGCCGCTACCCCTGCGCCACGACACGAGATTTTTTAAAGTTGAGAGTCTTATAAACTTCTAAAATATTGCTAATTCCTTGATCATTTAATCTAAAAAAACTGAAACAATCATTTCATACTAATGAAAAGTATATCTCCTAAAGCTAGCAACAGTAATTTGCAGTATAATTTCGAGTATAAAACATGTTTTGTATCCATGCAACTAGTTAGTGTTTGATTAAGGAAATATGATATTTATTCATAAAATCTTGTAATACCCTATCAATCTCAAACCTGTAAAAAATTTGGTTGTATCAGCTAATTTCAAGCTGAATCAGAGCAGACCGGTGTTATTTGTACACAACAATTATGTAAAAATCTATTTGTTCTTGTGAAAATAAAATTTCAATACGATTTTATTATTTTATTATTTGAATAAATCCCACATATTCAAAAATTCGGTTAAAACTTAAATTTCAAAATATTAAGTGGTTTGCAACCTTCTACAAATTTGTATCTTGTCTTATTTTGCACATTTTGGTCAATAAATACACATGGGTCATTCCTTCCCAAGTGACCACGCGTCCAACATCGACCTTCACCAATTCTGCTCATATTTGGCATGGGGGTTGTTTTTGCCCCAAAAACTAAGAATCCAAAGTTTGGTGACATTTGGTCCACTCCCGCGCCCGTGGCACCCCCCTCTTTTTCTGAGATTTTTGAAAAACCTCATTTTTAAAATGCATTTTGCTAAGAGAAAAGTTTACAAAACGTGATCTTTTGGGTATGCATATTTGAAGATTTTTTGACGTAGAATCGAATGGCGTACTCAAAATTTACGTACAGTGTTGCCAGATATGAAAATTTTGCGCTTTAAGTTTTAAAATGCATTTTTAACCCTTTGGACGAGCACTTACGGGAAAACTGACAATTGCATTCGATTGCTGAGAGTTTTTTACATAAAATTCAATCAAAATCTCAGGGTAAAATGAATATTTCTTGAGATATCACATTTTTAAGTTGGAAAGCTCTGTATTGCACGGCAAATGTTTTACTTAACCATCAATTTTCAACAGTACATTGCGTGAGAGCATAGTAGGCCTTGAAATTTGAATATTCTTTTGAATGTCCCAAAATTGAATTTATGAATGTATGTATTGTATGCATGTATGTATTTGTGTATGTATGTATTGTAAGTATGCATTTGAACCCCCGTCTTGGCAGGACTTGGCGTGGTTCACGGATATAAGAAAATGACAAAATCTGGACCATTATACCAAGTTTTCAGTTTTTACTTTTTGGGTGTTTTTTAATACCCCTGACTCAAGGCAGTTCTAAAAACACCCAAAAAGCAAAAACTGGAAATTTGGTTTATTGGACCTTTTAAAAAAAACTCCAGAAATGTTTAATTTCGAGCGCTTCAACAGGAATTTTCTATTGTCCCAGAAGCTAGCCTGATAATATGAGCTTATTTGGTTAGGGTTGGTGGGTCCAATTTTTACTAGAAGGATTTTTGGATTTTTTTTGGCAAAATTTAAAAAAAACATGCTCAAAAAATTAACCTATTTGAGAATTTTTACAATAAGAAAATTTGATAGCATTTTGGGAAACTTTGTCGAAGAAGATATAGTAAATAGTAACAAAGTAAATTAATTAAAGTTCCATTCTAACAAGGATCTTAAAAGAAAAATCTTGAAATCGAGATATCTAAGAAATTTTCCGATGAAACATTTCGCTCTTAGAAGCATTGGAAAGCTGAGAAAATTTCCTATAAGACACTTTTGAAAGTAGTGATGACTATTTTTTCTCCTTCAGGTTGCCCAGAAAACACGCCGTGAGGTAGTACCTACAATAACTACAAATACGGATACACCAGCGATGAAACTTTAGTCGACAACAGAAAACTGATGAATTCTGCAAGTAGGAGACGAAATACGTATCTGTCAAGATATTAAAATATAAAGCAGAATTAAAAGGAACAACTGTATTCATCGTCATAAGGGTGTGTAAGTTCTGCGTTTATCCAATAAAATCTATTTAAAGTATTTTTCAAAATAATGATATGGAAAACCCTGTGTCCACATATCACAACTTTACGTAGTCCTACGCCATACCGGTTATGTCTGTGACATAACTACTTTGACTTTTTTAAACAAATGTCTACTCTATAAAAAAAAATATTTTAATTAATTAATATAACGAAAATTGGTGCCCAGATTCACGCAAATCGAATAAGGTTTGGAGCAACTGTTGTGTGAGTTAGCGGAAATTGCCCATACATATAATAATCAATGTTGTTAATCAATAGTAGGGTAGGGTAGTCATCAATGAGACACTTTTGGATTTCAACTTTCAACGATTTTTCTAATTTTTTCATCGGCATGTTTTAATGAGCTTTTTTTACATTTTTTTTTCTTTTAATGTGTTCTAACATTGACCAAAATATGAGATCGATCCGACATCTACAGCCAGAATTATTCAACTGTCTCATTGTAGACGCACTTAGCAGGAACAATGAGACATCATTTTTTGTAATGTTCCATAGCAGGTGACTTGCCTTGAACATTTTAGAGAAATTTTGCCAACATGAATGTTTAATTAACAAAAGTTATACTAAAAAGTAATTTAATTTTGTATAATCCATATATTTAGACCAAATAACTTTGTATTTTTGGTTAAATGAGGTTAAACTCTATAAATATGCCAAAAATCACTTTCAATTCATGTTTTGATAGATTCCCATAGATTTTGAAAAGTTTAATAAAGAAAAATCAAAGTGTCTCATTGTTACCCATGGGCTGTAATGAGTGGGGAATAGGGTGCCCAGAATATGGGACTTTTTCTCAAAACCTCGCTCCACAAGCTGAATATTGTTCCTTGACCTATTCTAGGACTCTGGCCCAAATATGAGCAAAATCGGTCATCATTTACCCATTGATACTCGGAGGTGAAGTTTGTATGGGAAAAATCGAAAAAATGTATGGAAAATCCAAGTTTCTTACGGTTTGGTCTGCACGGTGCGCTACTTCCATCCGAATATTCCCAAAAGTGAGATTCTTAATGAAAATTTAATGCTCTACAACTTTGTAGAACATACCAAAGCTGTAAAACTCGATCCTGAAAAGTTATTAGCGATTAAAAAAAGTCATTTTTGTATGAAAAACATTTTTTACACCAACTTTAGGCTCGGGTATCAATGGGTTAACCTCATCCAATGTCGCTCAAAATTTACACAGATACTTAAAATAACCCAAAAAATCGTTTTCCGCTTGTGGAGTAGGGGGTCATTTTTTCTGGGCACCCTAGTGGGGAACAATGAGACAGCCCTGGATTCTGGGTATATTCTTAATTTTGGCCAAACCTAATGAAAGGACATTGTAGTTCAACTCATTCCCTATGGAACGTCGAAATAAATATAAGTTTTTGGTGTTAATGGCAGCCTACGAGCGAAAAAGTATTTTTTGTCCAAAATTTACTTCTACACGCTAGAATCAAACATTTATGAATATAAGGTTATTGTTATCGTTATTTTAATAATTTACTCGGCGATAATCATCGTTATCGAACCTCGATTTTTCATCAGTCACAACCTTGATAATTATGCACACTGCGAATTGCGGGAAAGATTCAATTATTCATAATAATAGAAGCTTTGTAAAAATAAAAACTTTGTATGTATTTATCCCTCCTGAGGGACGTAAACGCTTTAATAGCGTTGATAGAATAATCCAGGATTTTTTAAACAGAATACAGAAAGGAAATAAAACAGTATTAACGGACAACAACGAAGTTGTGCTTTAAAACACTGTGTTTTTTCCTGTTCAGCTCCTCACAAAAATAACTTTTCACTTCAAGAAGATACAGATTAAACATTACAAGCAGAAACATAAAACTCATTAACAATGTTGCTTATACTTATGATTTTAACGTTGCAAAGTGAAAAAGTAAAAAGTTCAACAGTCAGCTCTGATCTGTTCAACGCTGTCCATGAAATACTCGAGCCACATAAAGCAATAATTGATGTGTGCATCCTCAATGACAGTTTTGAGTTATTTTGGAATGATTTGGTGCGCAATTTTACTCACACTGCAAGTGCCCATAACTACGTTGTGATTCAACCGGATACACTTGTACAAACCCGCAGAAGCTGCTCGTTGTTTTTGGTTTACCTGGAATGGGATTTCAAATATCCAACCTTTGTGAAATCACTGTTAGCTGCTCGATATTGGAATAGATTCGCTATGTTAGTGTTCATAACGGTCGTCAACGAGGAGGTGATTGTACAAAAGAATTCAGTCTGGAGCAACTATGCATCTCTCGTGCACACCTTAGGAATACTGAAATCAGTGTCATTGATTTGGATTAGCAGTAAAAGTTTCTTCAATATGTTTTACTACAATCAATTCGGGTACACCACACAGTTTCATGAAATGCGGCTCATATCACAAATTGGCCGGAGAGATTACCTGTCAAACGTAAATCGTTCCAAATTTCAAGTAGGCCCACTCATTCATCTTCAGTTTGGAATGATTACCGATGGTATCCTGTTTGGACCATATGCTAACATACTCATCGAGTTTGTTAATAAAATCAATGCGACTCTTTACGTTGATAGACAGTCTCCCGACTTTGAAACATTCCACTCAATGCAAACAAATTTGGTATTTAACTTTCAAGCGCACATAGGATATTCAGAGCTGCATGCGACACGAGGTCTTACGAGCTACTGTCTCATGATTCCGGAAAGGATAATAGGATCATTTTTTGATAATTTACTTTACCCGTTTTCGAAACCGTTGTGGTTTGCCATACTTATCATTGCTTCAGGGACGTTGATGCTGAACAAAACATTACCAAATTTATTTGAAAGTAACTTTCTACAAGACCTACTACACAGATCCACAAGAAACCACATGAACATAAAACTACAGAACAGATTCTACCTGCTTGGACTTTCAGTTCTATTTTTCGTGCTCAGTGAGTCATATCTTGCGAAAATGTTGCAATTTTTCTTCAATTCTAAATATGAGCCACACATATCGAGCTTGAAAGAATTTCTTGCCACAACCACAAAAGTTTTGTGCCTTTCCAACAGTGAGTGCTATTTCCTAGCTGTTCTCTATCCAAATCTAACAGATCGCGTTATGAAAGTGAAGAATTCCTCCAATCTTGCCATCTACAACTCGTGTGAGGTAGCTAAAATAACCATTACATCAGTTCTCAACGTCAATGCAGAAACGGGAATTTTAAAATATTACATAATGAAACAACAGCTAAATACGAAGCTGAATGGTCACTCTACTTCGAGAAAGGATCCATTCACAATCAAATTTAACACTATTTTAAGCCAACTTACCGAGGGAGGCTTAACGGATTTGTGGATTGAGAATCACTTCGTTTCGATGTCAGTAATGTTGGAAAGCGAAACCATTCTGTTAAACTTTGAGCAGTTGTTTTCACTTTGGTTAATTTTATTCTACGGATGGGGAATAGGATGTGCAATTTTTGCTCTAGAGATATCCTTTTCAAGTATCAAAAGATTTCTCTTGAACTGTAACATTCGAGAAGCATTAACAAAACGTTTAAAGAGAACAATACATTGAAGTTAATTTTATGACGTGATGTAAAATAAATAATTTCCAATTCGTCTTTCACAAGTCAATTTATATTATAAGAGATAAATAAGATATCCTAATGAGTCATCAGTTTTTTTTATGTATTACGTTCCAAAACTAAAATTTTGTATCTGATAGAGCCACGGCGTCGCTGGAAACAATATTTCACCGAAATAACTTATCGGAGAAAGATTAAAACATAAAAAGATTTGTTGTACTGGCCTGAATCAGAATCTGCATAAATAAAAAAATATATCTCGTTGAAAGCTGTTTTTTTTTTCTTTTGTATGGATTTGTACCTCACCGTTAGATAGAAAACTTACCTGATCAATTCTCTGATATTTCGGTCATTCGATTTCTTTTTTGTATTTGTCAATTCGGCTGAAACTTTTTTCGTGCCTTCGGTATGCCCAAAGAATCCATTTTGCATCATTAGTTTATCCATATAGTTTTCCATACAAATTTAGCAGCTGTCCATACAAAAATGTAATATAAAAATTCAAAAAAATGTATCTTTTGAAGGATTTTTTTATTGATTCGGTGGCTTCGGCAAAGTTGTAGGTATGGATAAGAACTACACTGAGAAAATTGATACACGGTGTGGATTTTTTAATGATTTTTAATTTCACTTTTTGTCACTAAAACTTGATTTCCAACAAAAAACTATTTCGTGTCCACGTGGTTTATGGATGGTCCCTATTTGCTTCAAATTGAACATTTACTTTGTTGATACGACCTTTAGTTGCTGAGATCTTGCCTTGCAAATATTTAAGAGCGAGTTTTTCACCAATGTGTAACAGGTCGTATCGAGGTGCTCCGATTTGGATGAAACTTTCAGCGTTTGTTTGTCTATACATGAGATGAACTTATGCCAAATATGAGCCATTTTACTACGTTAGTTTTTGCCCTGTAGGCCATGACAGCGGCACTTTTTGATCTCAATTTTGTCATATTCGGAATCTTCGGAAAATTTCACGTAAGTTAGAAGTATTGGAGTTGTAAATTTGATTGGAAAAAAGGCCATTTAAAATGAACTAAAACATTTTTTAACATTTTGTCGGATTAGGGGTAAAACAGATATTCGCCTACTTAATACGGCATTTGACATATTGATCACAGAGTAAATAAGATCTATTTCTTTTTCTGAATTTTTTTATTTAATTATTTTTGAAATCAAATTTACAACTCTAATAATTCTAACTTACGTGAAATTGTCCGAGGATTCCGAATACAACAATCGTGAGACCAACAAGTGCCGCTATGACGGCCTACAGGGCAAAAACTAACGTTATTTAATGTTTGCTATAGAAAAATCGAAAAATTATGAGAAAAACTGCAATTGGCCAAAAAGTTAATACCGTAGGCTTATAGTGCATGAGATTACCTATCTTTTGACCTATAGGAGTATGGGTGTTTGAGGCTGTTGGAAAAAGATATTAAGGTTTTTAAAAAATCAATTTTTAACAGTAATTTGCATAAGCTATGAGAAAAAACAAACCAATCCTGTACATCTATGGCACATTTTGAAGTGCATTAAAAGACCTTTCTAATGCATCTAAGAGAGTTGGAATTGAAGAAGTTTTACGGAAATGCGAGCAATTTTAAGATTTTTTATGTTTTTTCGACCTCAAACTTCAAAGCCCGTTTTACCCCACATCCCTTTGTCGTAGAGGGCTTATATTTAGCATGAGCTCATCTCATGTAAAGACAAACAAACGCTGAAAGTTTTATCCAAATTGGAGCACCTCGATACGACCTCTAGAACAAACCGAGCAATATTTACAAATACTGCCTCTTAAAAAAAACAGGAAAATTGCTGTTTTCTAAAGTCTTACCCAAACAACCCACCATTTTCTAACGTCGATATCTTAGCAACTAAAGGACCGATTTTCAATGTTGAAATATGAAACATTCGTGGAATTTTCCGATCTTATCGAAAACAATATTTTCCTTTTTTTATCAAGACTAAGATTTCAAAAGGGCGTAATATTGAATATTTATCCCTTTTTAATGTTAGTCTTGATTTAAAAAAATGATAGGTCACTGATTAAAAAATAATAATAACTGCAACTATTGTCAAAAAAGTTATCTAAAAATGGCTTTAAGTTGAAAACGGTTCACATTTCACTAAAAAAACTTTTTGATTACAAATTTAATTTTACATAGAAAATATTTCGATTTTTTGAAAAAAAAAATCAGTATTGACTCACACGTTCAGAACTAAGTCAAAGATTTTTTTTTGCCCGTTCTAGAAATTTCTGAAAAGTTGGCATTTGATGTTCCCTAAATTATACCAGAAAATGAAAATATTTTTTTGCATATCAAGTTTTACTGACAACTTGAAGTGAAATTAGAAATTACCAAATTTGTATGGAAAATCATATGGACAAACTAATAATGCAAAATGACTTCGTTGCGCATACCTAAGGCACCAAAAAAGTTTATGCCAGATTAAAAAATATTAATTTAAATCGAATGACCAAAATTTCAGAGAATTGTTATAAAAAAATGAGTTTTCACAAAAAAACTCTTCACCGAATATAGATAAAATCTGTACAGCGAACTCAATCGTGATAAAATTGGCGATAAATGCAGAAAAATGCAGTTGATTGCACTTAAATAACATACAAATTTCACCCAAGAGGCAATCCACAAACATTATGGAAACTAGGATTGTAATAATATTGCCCATAAATAATTCAAGTATTCGATTTTAGTACAAAAACAATGTTGAGAAAAATGTTGATTCTTGATAAACCTGAGCTTGTATTGATATGTGTCCAAATGAACTTAGATCAAATAGTTTTTTTTTCCTATTAAAATCATAGCGTCTATGGCAGTTCAAAACATGCTAGTTCCTCGACGGACACAATCTGCTAAGCACGTACTTGATACTGCAAGGTAAAATTAGGGGAGAAAAGGGTTGCGATACATCAAGTAGATTTTTGTTCTGTTTGACATAGTTCAGTCAAAGTATTTGAATTTATCAAAGTCACAAGGAAAATCAAATCAATTAACAATGATACATGTCCCATTGCTTTTATTGTGCGTTTTTTCTGCTGTGCAATCAAGCTCATCGGCAAGTTCCAATTTAGGAAAAGTTTTGAACGATCTGTTCGACTCACAAGCAGAAACAGTCGAAGTTTGCATCCTCGGTGACAGCGAGGAACCATTTTGGACCGATACGGTGAACGAGTTTATCCAACACGCGTACGAAAACTACCACGTCCTGATTCAACCAAAGCATCTCAAGCAAACTCGGAGGAGTTGCTCGTTTTATTTGGTTTTGCTGAAGTTGGACATGGAATATGCGGAGGTGCTCAAATCTATGCTTGCGTCAGTCTACTGGAACAGATTTGCGGTGTTCGTGTTCGTAACGGTTATCGTCGAAAGTGTACCTGGTGAGATAGACTTAGCCTGGATCAAATACGCATCAATCGTGCACTCGCTAGGTATCGTAAATTCGGTGAGTGTGCTCTGGATAAAAAGTAAAATGTCCTTGGAAATGTTCTTCTACAATCAGTTTGGGTATGTGAGATACTCTTCTGATACAAAGTTTATTCCACAGTATTTGTGGCAGGACTACTTGTTAGATGTGAATCGCCATGTGTTTCGTGTTTCTTTCCAAGACTATATAACCCATGTAATGATCAAGGATGATAATGAATTAGTAGGTCCATATGCTGAACTGCTTATTGCATTGGTCAACAAAGTCAATGCAACACTCTCCATCGCAGATCTTCCGCCCGATCCTGAGAAGTTAAGGAAAAATAAGATTAATCTGATATTCAGCTTGCAACTTCAAAGTGCCTTTTTCGAAATTCACGCTACCCGTGGTCTTAGCAACTATTGTCTTATGATTGAGGAAAAACTAACAGGTTCTTTTTTCGATAATTTACTGTACCCATTTTCAAACCAGTTATGGATTTTACTTGTTACAATAGCTTTAGTAACGTTACTAGTGAGTCAAATATTCCAAAATAGTTTGTTCATCGACATGCTCAACAAATTAATTAAGAGATCATCAAGAAACTTAACTAAAATCATCCTACTTAGGCGTTTTTGCTTACATGGACTATCGATAATGACTTTTGTTCTTAGTGAATCGTACCTAGCAAAAATGTTGCAATTTTTCTTTAATTCAAAATATGAACCACACATTTCAAGCATAGATGAGTTCACTGCAACAAACCTGATAATTTCATGCCCTACAGAATTGGCATGTTATTTGTTGAGATTTATGTACCCCAAACTATCTGAGCGTATCATTCTCGAATCGAGCGCCACAAATGTTGCTCTCTACAAGTTATGTGAAGCAACGTTCATCTACCTTAACTCAGTCGGCAACATTGATCAGGAAACGGGAAAGCTAAAATTTTACAGCATGAAACAACCTGTCAACACTATTTTGGATGGGCACACGGTGTCCAGGATGGATCCTTTTACTGTTAAATTTAGCTCGGTCCTTAATCAACTTGTCGAGGGAGGTTTTATGGACTTGTGGTATAAAAACCATTTGACGGTACTGTTCAGAAGACCAGAATACGAAGATAACTTACTGAACTTTAAGGAATTGATTTCACTGTGGTATATCTTGATTTATGGATGGGGCATAAGCTTTGTGATGTTTTTCGGTGAAATTTTGGTTGCAAGTTTTGGCAAAAGACTAATGGAAATGTTGTTAACTCTAAAAAGATGTCACATGTAAAAAGGACTTAAATTTCGGAATTCTGAAGGCACAAAAAACAAAAAACTAATTCGGAAAAAACACCTAATAATTTTTTTTTTATTTTAATAAAATACAATTCACACAGAAAGTAACAGATTTACAATTTAAATTCGTTCATAATTATACATTGCTTACTCCTGAGGGACTCGCATTGAGTTCACGATATCAACCCTTTCCCATCTATTTTAAAACACTTTTAATTTTAGTTTAAACAGCAAGCAGGAGCAAAACTCCTTTCTTAGCATTTTTTGTTGAATTCTTCCCAATAATGCATACCCTAACGGTTGTACGTTTGCTCGTGACATTCGACGCTTCTTTGGAAGCATCGGTTGGAACTGACCTGGCATCGGTAGTCGTCAGCCAAGTGTTCGGTAGCCCAAACGAAATCTGCATTCTGCACGACCATCGTGATCCTCGCTGGCACGACCTAGTGAATGAGTTCGCCCATCAGCTGGGGAACCATTTATGTCCGATAGTTCAGTTGGACGACCTGCAGCTCGCAGAAAGATCGTGTCAGTTTTATCTGGTTTATTTGGAGGTAAATTTCGAGCTTTTGGGAGAATTTGTTGATAGTAAACTACAATCGCGCAAGTGGAATCGTTTTGCAAAGTTTGTGTTTGTAACGGATCAAGGTGGGGGCAGAACTCAGTTACAGTCTGTGTGGAACTTTTACGGAGCGGTAGTTCATCGCCTAGCCATCCCCAACTCGGTACTGTTGGTGTTACCTTTCGAGAATGGGTTGGTTTTTTCGTACAATTTGTTCAGACGAAATTTATATTTCTGCAAGTTCAGCGATTTGGGCAACGTTTTGGTGCGGAATAATTTGCTGGATGTCAAAGGACATTTGTTCAATGTTCTTTTGTATGACATAACTTTGTACCTGCAAGTGATAAGCCCAAGACGTGCCACAGGCCCTTTCTGGCATATTGTACGAGTTTTCACCAATCACATCAACGCTTCCCTCCGCGTAGCTGCCGTACCCAATCGTCCATATTACAAACTTTTGTTCACAGAAGTGCCGGTCAGCATCGTGTTTAACTACTATCATAAACTGTTGGAATTTGTGTCAGGTCATGGGATGCAAACATACTGTCTGACGGTTCCCGAGCATCGACTTGGCTCATTTTTCAACAACTTGTTGTATCCTTTTACAACCGAACTATGGCTGTTGATTTTATTCTTATGTGTTTTATCGGCAGCAGTTTGTACAATTTTTCCACGTGTTTACCCTAGAAACATTTTAACACAACTGTTGTATGGTGTTGTAATAAGCGATCAGGACTTAACTCAAGTTGAGCGGTACTCGTTGCATCTATTAATTGTTATACTATTCATACTTACCGAATCCTATCAAGCAAAGATGATTCAATTCATGGTTGAAAACAAGTACGAAGATCACGTGTCCTCGGTGGACGAATTTCTCGCAAGTGATGCAGTAATCCACACGTACAGCACCACATATAGAACCTTTCTTCTCCGTCTATTTCCACAATTGTTAGACTCGGGTAAAGTCATACTAACACCGAATGAAACATTCTCAAACCAAACAAGTGTAGTGGTCTATACGTCTTGTGTTGCCGCCAACGCGTTCGTAAACTCGGTTGACAACATCGATCCTCGAACCGGCAATCTCCGAATCTACACCATGGCGGAACCACTTTCGGAAACGCTCATGGGTCATACCCTTTCGCGGACGGAACCGTTCACCCAAAGGTTCAAACAGGTCTACGATCGATTGCAGGAAGCTGGTCTGCCGGATTTCTGGATGCAAATCATGAGAACGTTCCATTCTCGTAACCCAGATCTGGTGGTCACGATGCTTGGGTTTGAGGAGCTGATTTCACTTTGGTGGATCCTGGCGTACGGGTGGGGATCTGCAGGTCTTGCTCTGCTGGGAGAGTACCTGGCTGTGAACAGGGAAATTTGGCTTAAAATAGTAATGTAAAATGAGATAATCGAATCACGAAAATAAAAAAAAAATATTCATTGGTGCCTTTTGTTTTTGTTTTTGTTTTTGTTTTTGTTTTTGTTTTTGTTTTTGTTTTTGTTTTTGTTTTTGTTTTTGTTTTTGTTTTTGTTTTTGTTTTTGTTTTTGTTTTTGTTTTTGTTTTTGTTTTTGTTTTTGTTTTTGTTTTTGTTTTTGTTTTTGTTTTGTTTTTGTTTTTGTTTTTGTTTTTGTTTTGTTTTTTGTTTTTGTTTTTGTTTTTGTTTTTGTTTTTGTTTTTGTTTTTTTTTGTTTTTGTTTTTGTTTTGTTTTTGTTTTTGTTTTTGTTTTTGTTTTTGTTTTTGTTTTTGTTTTTGTTTTTGTTTTTGTTTTTGTTTTTGTTTTTGTTTTTGTTTTTGTTTTTGTTTTTGTTTTTGTTTTTGTTTTTGTTTTTGTTTTTGTTTTTGTTTTTGTTTTTGTTTTTGTTTTTGTTTTTGTTTTTGTTTTTGTTTTTGTTTTTGTTTTTTGTTTTTGTTTTTGTTTTGTTTTTGTTTTTGTTTTTGTTTTGTTTTTGTTTTTGTTTTTGTTTTGTTTTTGTTTTTGTTTTTGTTTTTGTTTTTGTTTTTGTTTTTGTTTTTGTTTTTGTTTTTGTTTTTGTTTTTGTTTTTGTTTTGTTTTTGTTTTTTTTTGTTTTTGTTTTTTTGTTTTTGTTTTTGTTTTTGTTTTGTTTTTGTTTTGTTTTTGTTTTTGTTTTGTTTTTTTTTGTTTTTTGTTTTTGTTTTTGTTTTTGTTTTTGTTTTTGTTTTTGTTTTTGTTTTTGTTTTTGTTTTTGTTTTTGTTTTTGTTTTTGTTTTTGTTTTACAAATCCTTTGACTTGAAGAATTAAATATAACAGAATTTTAGGACTTAAAACAAAATGAAAAGAAAATCATAGAGTTGCATTTTTTATTCCTATAAAAATTAAGCAATGTTTGAAAAATAGGGCACCACAAATTTGTAGTGAATATTTCATGCTAAGGAATGGGCTATCCTAACGAATGGATTTGTGAGAAAAAATCTATTCTGTGAAAAGGTTTATTTAAAAATCAGTTTTGCATACATACTTTGGCAAATATCGCTATTTAAACTCGAGAAAAAACAGTATTCCTAGAAATGGAGTCCATGAACACATTTTTTTTGGTTTTAATGAACCTTACAATACCAAAATTATAAAAAAAAATCGATAAACATTTGCATCACTCTTATTATTAAACTCATTCCAATTATCTGCAAAATTAGTAAAACCTATAAATTTAGATTTTGACAAAAATAAATAAACACACACACAATGCTCTGATTCTAACTTTTATTTAAAATATGGTTACAAATACATGCAAAATTGCTTCAAACAATTATCATACATAAATAACATTTATACTAAGCTTGCCTTAAATCATTAATAAATTCTAGAAGAAAAAATAAATTATATTTTCTTATGTAAACCACGAACTTAAACAAATAAGCGTAGGCTAAATGTTACCATATGTATTAAACCCTGTTTTAAAATGTGTCCATAGTAAAAACATCATAAAAATTGTTTTGCAACAGCAAGAAAAATATCGTTAGAATAAATTAAAATTATGTAAATCACGAGTGCCTTTCTTTGGGTGCTCAGAACAACCTTTTCAAACCTCAGTTACAATTCTCAGCAGCGTGCAAAATTTTCCCACCACTACCAAAACACACAGACAGTAGCTGAAGAGATAAATATCCGAACCATCAAAGAATAATCACCATTCTCACATCATAAATAAGTGCCATAAATAAACAAACCTCGAAGCCAAACCCGAATCCCATCGCCGAATAAAAAAGACACAAAAAAAATCATGCAAATTTGCACCCAAAGTCAACCCTTCGGCATTCAGCTCTCTCACACATGATTAGAAATTATGCAAATTTTAAAGGAAAACCGTGTAAAAACCTTTTTTCCCACTGCTGTGTGCCGATTGATTAGCATCAATATTTTGCACCTTATACCTGTGCGGGACGACCCCCCTAGACCGAATGCAAAAGTGAGCAAACAAAAATGTAAAGAATCAATAATCATGCAAAATAGAGAAGGACCCGAAAAAAAAGGTCTCACCAAATCGCCGAGGCGGAACAAATCGAGTGTTTTGCAATAAAATAAATATAAAAAAAGTTTTTCAGCTTACGCACCCTTTATGCGAGGAGTACCTTTTGGGACTTGTTGTTTTGCATTACAAAGGAAATCAATAAATTGATCACGGCAAATACCTGGGCTTTGACCCTCTTGCGAAGCATTCGTACTGTTTTTTTTTTTCCTGAAGGGTGTGGAGAATTTCTGCATCGGTGCATCTGTATCGGAATCGTTTACTTTTTTTTGCTAGAGAGTTCTTTGAAGGAATGTGTTGATCTTTTTTGCAGCATCTTGGATGATGATGTTAGAAGTAACTTTCATGATCCTTCAGACTTTTTTAGGAAATTATTTTCAATGAAAATTAAATATAAATCATAAAGAATAACCATTAAAATATTTTTGAAACTTAAATGAGCAACTGTGATGGAAATATATTTGAGTAATTATTTTGTCAGAAAATGTAGGATTATTTTAGAAATGAGCAATTCGAGTTTTCAGTAAAACGTTTTAATTGAGTTTTTTAATGGGTAATTCTTTACCAACTCATACGAAATCGGAAAAAGTTGCCCCGACCCCTCTTCGATTTGCGTGAAACTTTGTCTTAAAGGCAACATTTGTTCCAGTTTCTGTTTTCAATAAATGGCTGCCGGTCATGAGATGGAAAATTGGTTTCAAAGGGAACTCAAAATTTCTAAAAAACGTATTTTTTATCGAAAAAAAAACACTGAAAAGATTTAAAACTCTGCCATTTTCCGTTACTCAAATATAAAGGTTTTTGGAACATGTCAGAATGCTATTTTTTTTATTAAGAACAATATTTCTCGTTTTAAAATTTCGTGTTGCTGGGTTATTTTTTAGAGTGAAATAATATTCTACAAAGTTGTAGAGCAGACAATTACAAAAATTTTGATATATTGCGCTTCCATTGAAAAGAGCCTAAACCGAAAAAAAGTTCTCCGATCGGGCTCAACAATTTTCTAGAGGTTCCATGGCCAAAATAATGAGACCCGTAAAAAACCATATCTCCGCTCCACTCATTCGATTTTAGCTGTTTTAGACACAAAAGAATGATGAGTTTGGCTATTTGGGAAAAATAGTAAGAAGTTTCAAAAATCTAGCTTAACATTTGAAAAAGTCGTATGAAAACATAAAAAAGCGTTTTGACCGTGTCTGGGCCAATGAGCCTATATTTGAAAAAAAAATATCCGATTCCTCGGAAAATTATACATAACGTATTAAAAAATTGGCGATTTCGAACCGTAAGTTTCAGAAATATATTTTTGGTTCATGATAAAAACTGAGTATTTCGACGCGTCACGAGCCAAAAACAGGAAGTTGACAAAAAAGAGAAAAAAAACAACTTTTGACAAAGAACTTTGTCCTAAGGTTTCTATACGTGGTGTCAATCCAAAATTTTCGCGAAGCGAAAACGTTACGTGACGAATTCCCCTCTCGGCAAATTTCCCCTCTTTTTGGTGCACGCTGGTTGGATGAACGAACATTTCCCAATCAGTCAATCGAGAGACGTGAGATTGATGTATCTAAAATCACCCCCACTCCACCTCATAATTTTTGGATCGTCGACGAGCCAAAAAAACTCGGCTCGGTCGGTCCCGAAAATTCACATTTGCCGGACCGTAAAAATTGGGGCAATATGGGTATCAAACTTTATGGATTTTGATACTGGACATGAAATTTGACATTTCGGCAGTAGTGGCCATAATCCGGAGTTTCCGGAGGCCCCAGGGATGTTCCGATGGGGGGACATTTGCTGGACCGTAAGAGTTGGGGCAGTATGGGTATCAAACTTTATGGTTTTTGATACCGGACATGAAATTTGACATTTTGGCAGTAGTGGCAACAATCCGGAGTGTCCGGAGGCCCCGCGGATGTTCCAATGGGGGGACATTTGTCAAACCGTAAGAGTTGGGGCAAAATGGGTATCAAACTTTATGGTTTTTGATACTGGACATGAAATTTGACATTTCGGCAGTAGTGGCCACAATCCGGAGTGGCCGGAGGCCCCGCGGATGTTCCGATGGGGGGACATTTGCCGAACCGTAAGAGTTGGGGCAATATGGGTATCAAACTTTATGGTTTCTGATACTGGACATGAAATTTGATATTTTGGCAGTAGTGGCCACAATCCGGAGTGGCCGGAGGTTCCGCGAATGTTCCAATGGGGGGACATTTGCCGAACCGTAAGAGTTGGGGCAATATGGGTATCATACTTTATGATTTTTGATACTGGACATAAAAAGTTGCATTTGGCCATTATCTGAAATTAAGCAGTTAAAACGAGAGTTAAAATATATTGCTTATTAGGCTGGAAGTAATAAATAGATTACTGCGATGCACATTTTTTGTGCCACTGCGAAAATCTGTTTCTGGAAATTTAGAATAACTATCTCGTAATCATCAAGAGCCCTGTAAAGGGTAGTTTTTAATGTCTGCTGTTCAAATTTCCTTTTTGTCACCGATTGCTTGCAACAGCCTTGCAAAAACATTCCCGCATCTTGGTAACTTACGAGTGGTGAAGGAAAGTAAATTGATTTCACTTCGATTTCTATTCCAGCTCCACTTGCCATTTCCGTCCCCTTAGTTCGATAGGACGGTTATTATAAGGGGGAATTTGGACCGGACATTCTAATCGAAAATTTCAACAATCATCTTGCAAAGTTCTTTGTCATACTGGTCATGTGTAAAATAACCACCTGCACCTTTTTTTACTAAAACTGCGATAACATTAAAATTTCAACGATGACTTATACTGCCGCTCAAAGCTCAAAGTCCGTCCAATATATAAATTTCGTAATTTTTTTTAGTAATGATACAGTTCGGTTCAAAATCATGTAAACTATTAGAAAAACCAATATAATTTAGTACTTTGTTTTAAAAACCCAGCGAAAATCCACTTTTTGGTGAAATTCTAACACGCAGCCTTATGGGCGGGACAAATTTGACAAGCGTTTTTCTCGGCTTGTTGTTTTTACTTATGGGATTAGACGTTGATCAGACGTTTCCGTTCTTGTTTTAATGTTTTTGAAAAAATTTTTTTGCAAACCGATTTTTAGGCCAATTTTGAAAGGAAAAGTATTTGCATTGGCTTTATATACAAAATGAGCTTGTTGAGTTCAAGTAACTGATTGATATAACAATTGACATTTTGCTAGTAGATTTATCACTTTTATTAAGTACTGAAAGTTAACGTTTTTCCGATTTAAATAAAAAGATTGATATAATTTTTTCATTGAAATTTATTTTTTATGTACCTATAACTATGGATTTTTTTTATTAATAACCTCCAAGACATTCGCTATCGGCCAAAAAGAAGACGCAGTGCACGCAACCTGCATTGTAACAACTACCGAACAAAAATAAGATCATAAACCGACTCCAGGTTTATCAGAAATTTTCGACTCCGGCTCCGACTCCGACTCCGACTCCGATTCCAGCTATTCGAGTTTTGACGACTCCGACTCCACAGCCCTGGTTTTAAGATTGAAAATCGGACCATTAATTGCTGAGATGTCGACTTTAGAAAATGGAGGGTTGTTTGGGTAAGACTAAGGAAACTTAAAATTTCCGGTTTCTTTTTCTTTAACCCGGGCAGACGGTAATAACAACATTAATAATATTTCAATAACAAATCATGTTAAAATAACAAAAAGTGTTATTATTTTATCCTGAAGTTCAACTTCAAGAAGAAAAAATAATAACAGTTTCTGATAAAATAACAAAATTTGGTATTGAAATGATATTATATTGAAAATGTTCAATAACACGCTAATAAGAGGAAATAGTATACATTTCAAAAACTTTCCTAGTAACAAAATTGGTTATTCGTTCGGTATACTGACTTAGAAATAAAATTATCATAAATCGCACAAATGGAAAAGTTTCTAAGTGTCCATAACACAATCTGTTATTATTTTTTCTTTTGTTAAATATGTTAAGATCTTTGGGATTATTTTGTCTAATTTCGTCGGGGTCATTATTTTGGCCATGAATGGGGTCCTTAAGCTAAAATTATTCTAAAAAGTTGAAATTTTGAAAGTTGATTTTTTTAATTATTTGATATACTCCCTGAAGGACTTTGTTTAAAATGGTTAGAACTATGGGATGATTTTGACCAATTTCGTCAGGGTCATTATTTTGGCCATAAAATGGGGTCCTTGAAATTTTGAAAGTCGATTTTTTTAATTATTTGATATACCCCCCAAAGGAACTTTGCTAAAATTGGCTAGAACTATGGGATAATTTTGACCAATTTCGTCGGTGTCATTTTTTTGGTCATGAAATGGGGTCCTTAAGCTAAAAATATTCTTAAAAGTTGAAATTTTGAAAGTTGATTTTTTTAATTATTTGATATATTCCCTAACGGAATTGATTTATTTATTGAGAATTTTTGAAGTGTGAATAACAAAAACTGTTATTATTATCACAGAGCCAGGAAGTCGGAGCTGACGTTGAAGTTCGAGCTGGAGTGAGACCTCGGAGACTGCATCGGATTCATCTAATTTTCAGCAACTTTTACTTAAAGTCGGAATCTGTGAAGTCGGGTATTTTTGGAGAGCTGAAGTCGTCGTTGACGTCATATCCTGCATCCAGAGTCGAAGTTGTCTTCAAAGTATGAATTCAAAGTCGCTTGGGGGTACCCGACTCTGCAGCCCTGACTAGTACAGAGGAGTTATGGCAACTGCAGGTTTATTTGCAAATTACAAATAAACCAAAACAATAACTTTTTTTGTTATGGATACATACCAGTTCAATAACATTTTTTGTTATTATGCTGCTCCACCTCTCCGCACAAAATAGTCGGAGCTCAACCTCTCCGAACAAAATAACAAATCTTGTTATTCCTTCATGATTCCTTCTGTGTTATTGGTTTGTTATTGCAATAACAACATAATAACAGTTTAAGTTATTCTTCGAACAAATCTTTGTTATTGATTTTTGTTATTTTAACAACTAATCCGATCATCCCAATAACATATTTCGATCTTCTCACAATAACAAAAACTGACCTTCCCAAGTTATTTCCGTCAGCTCGGGAAGCCACTGTGTCTCAGCAACCAGAGGTCTAATTCTTCAATGTTTCTTAGACGAACTAGTAGGAATTTTCTGAACTTTTTGAAAAAAAATATTTTACATTTGCAGAATTTCGAATATTTACTTATCATTGTAGTATGAACAGCTGCCAAAATTGTACGGACACTTGTCTTCTTTGGTCATAAGGAAGGCCCCCACTTAGTTTGAGCCAAATCAGAAATCAGCTTTCGGTTTCACGGAGAATTGTCCTAATAACTACGAGCTGGCGCATTAACAGGTGGGTTCAAAGTCAAGTGGGAGCGCGAAATCCGCTTAGGCGTAAACCGTAAAAATTAAGATCTTGTCTTTGGTTGCGCGAATGCATTCTTTACCACTTTGAGTCTCCGTGATGGTTTGTCGACCCCGTGAAAAAGTTTCATTTTTTTTGTGGCTCCAAAACGCCCCCGGTGAGAATGCACTTTAGCTTCTCGTTGTTTTGCACCGCAACAAATGCAATGCTGCACAAAAATTCGTTGGAGGCGTGTTTCTTGCGGTTTTTTAAGCTTTTGGCTTAGCCATGGTGCATTTTTGTGGCTGTTTCACTGTATTGTGTTTAATTACACAGTTATTAAACGCATGATATCAGGCTTTATTGTTTACTGATCTGCTGCTTCTACTTCGCTGCAGCGAGGTTGTTAAGGTCGTCGATCTGGGGAACTTTTGATTGCAAATAACTAGCAGACCAGAGACAAGCAACTGTACATTTTTGAGTGATGTGAATGTGATGTGAGTTGCTGGAGCCTCGAAAATAGCGAATCCGATGCTGCTTTCAAATCCAATCAGCTTACAAAATTATAAACTTATTTAAAGAAACAGGAGCAGCAACGGTCCCAACAATCACCAACAATACTCAATCAGCACACTGAATGACTTTCTTCCAGGAATTCACTTCGTTTTCCCTCACCTTCCCTGAATATAAATAAAAAATCCTTATTGAGCAGCACTTCCAAATTGTATCTTTTCCTTCACCACGGAAGCCGGCGAATTTTCCCTCCGTCGTCGTCGCAATCATTGATATTCAAATTTCAAACTGCTGCCAGTCGAACTCTCGAACTCCCAGGATCTTCGGGACTTTCGTTAGACTTCGCCGTGTTGTGTTCGTTAGCGCTCGGAACACCTTTTGTTGCCCCCGGTCCGTGTCCCCTTGCGACTCCCGGGTCCGGAAGAATCGAATTATTATTCAAATCGGAACCTGGCGAATAACTCACTCGCTTATTTATTATCACCTCACCTGGGCTGCTCTTCCTGCGGGAAATCTCGCTGCACGACTATCGAAGGATGAGGAGATAAGGTCGACTCAAGGTAGCGGCGCGATCCTTTTACAAGCTTTCCCTTAAGGTGTTCCGGAAGTTGCCCAGCATCGTCGTCGAAGAGGCCATAAATAATGCTATCTTTATATGCAGATTAGTTTCTTTCAGGACTTCCCTAGGAAGTTATAAATCCATAGCTTAAATGAAAGAGAATCCAGAAAATTCCCATGCATCAGGCGCCGCGCATTATGCAACTCTCTGTTCTCATACAGAAAAAAAGGTTCGAAGAAATGCGAGCCGTCAGTCAAAGTGAAAAAAAAAACTCGAAACCGAAAGGTGTTGCGCAACAATCGAAGATCGCTTTTTAATTTGCATAAACAGTATGCAAATTAGTTTTACGACGGCTACCCTGGACGGGCAAAGGTGAAGCCCGCAAATCGCATTCAGCACGCAGCTTTAAAGGGGTTTATTGGGAAGCTGGCAGGGATTGATCACAGGTAGCAGAGGATGCACCCTTTCTTGAGAACCCTTTTTTTCTCGTCGGTTGGTGTTTTTGAAGGGGTTCAGGTTTGTTGGCATCTCGAGAGTGCAGCAATTTGGGATTTTTACTGCACGCGGTATTGATTTTGACGAGTTAGGATGAGGTTCGTTGTCTCTGTTGATCAGACTATTTGTTTTAAAGAATTTTATTCTATAGAATTTAATAGATTTAAAGAGATTTTTGTTTGTAAGCTATAGTGAAAAACCTGACAATATTGCAATGGTGGAAAAACCAATACTAGAAGATCAAAATATTTGTTTTTCTTTCATTCCAAAAAGAAGAATACACCCAGCCACCAGAACAAACAAACTCCCGCACTCCGGGGATGGACTTTCTTTGTTTTTCCCTTGATCACCGAAGCGTGTGACGCCTCGTCCCAGCATCCTTCCTCTCTTCATCTTAAAATTTTCCCCGAATTTTCCTCCGGTATCAACAGTCATCACTCGCCGTCCACCCAAGAAACCATCTTCTTCGTACAATCATTCTGCTGCCGTTTGTTCTTGCTTCCTCCTCCGGCAAAGAGAGGGATGATTGTAAATCATCTTCTTTATCCAAGGAAGAAGCTCATCCTTTCGTGAAAAATTCCATTTTTCAAAGAGTTTCCATTTCGCAAACACTCCCCCCCCCCCCCACCCTCGCACCTTTGCATGCATACTTTATCAAAATGTGTATTTTTTATGCTTCGATGGCACTCGAAGATTTTCCCGCCACACTGTGTTCTGATGGATGTTGCTGTAAGGACGTCGTCGCAAACAAAGAAAGGACTCTTCAGAGAAAAAAAAGGATGCGCCTCTCACTTCCAGCGAAATCTGGCTCCGCCAGGAAAAAGTCATTAATAACTGTCGAAAAAATGGAACCCAAATGGATACATGCGCGATTATAAAGTTTTTCGCTTTTTTTAGGAAGGGGTGTGAGGAAATTTTTCGTTGCTTGCTTGTGATTTTGCCGATGAAACTGGTTTGTTTTTGTTTTCTATTGTGGTTTCTCAGGTTGATGATTTAAAAATGGAAATTTGATAAATCTAATCTAATCTAATCTAATCTAACACAAACGCAGCCAGTCCGATGAAAGCATGCTGGAAAGTCTTGTGATTAGATTACGCCCCAAGCACTTTTCTTGTCATTATTAATAATTACAGTACATCCGAGAACACCCGAAAATGTATTGCAAAAATTAAAGCGGCCAGCCCTACTACGTTGTGTTTACCGCAGAGAGGATTCTGAGAACGGATCACATTTCACAGAATCTACAGGGGAGGAAGGATGCGTGGACATACCGTACCAAACGCTCCTTTAAAAATGGAAATTTGATAAAATACCAAAACTTTCAAGTTCGAGAAAAAGGGGAACTACATATGGAAGCTCTCCCTTTTTTCCAGCTTGTTGTTTTTTACAAATTCCCTTAAAATCTGATGCTTTAAGTTTAAATATTTATAATATATGAATGAAAATGGGCAAATGCAATTGATAAATATTCTACGCGTTAATTAAAAGATTTTATTTTTAAAGGTATTTATTTCCCAGGCTCGATGATCAACGCTATTTTGTTAGAAAAAGGACATCTCAAATCAAAAGTACCAATCGACGCACGAGAACTGTCAAACGGAGAAACAAATCCAACAAAAGTCATTATTATTGTCGTAACTGGTACCTTCAAATGACAGTTCTCAAGCGTCGATTGGCACTTTTGATTTGAGATGTCTTTTCTTTAACAATATAAAAGAAAAAATCGTGACGTCAGAAATAAACTCAAATCACTCAAAGTTCATTTCTCGAGTTTTTTTTGAAAAGGTCCAATAAACCAAATTTTCAGTTTTTGCTTTTTAGGTGTTTTTAAATACCCCTGACTTAAGGCGGTTTCAAAAACACCCAAAAAGCAAAAACTGGAAATTTGGTTTATTGGACCTTTTCCCAAAAAACTCCAGATTTTGTGAGTCACTTTAACCGATGGACAGTTACACTGTCCCTATTTTTCTGTGGGAGAGAAAAGGAGGCGAATAATATGAACATCATACCTGTCAAAATTCCTTGCCTCGAAATTTAATGAAGTTTTCGATAAAATTTGTAAGAATATATGAAAAAAAAACAAATAAAAAGTCATGACAAATCAAAACTATTTTTAAGTTATAGATAAATTATTTAAAAAATATTTTTTACAAGTTTTGCCTTCCTCACCTCGATGAGGAAAGGCTACAAAACCACTCGAAAAATGAAATTCTTTATTCGACCTCCTAGACCCACCTTCACGTATACCTATACCTCAGAATCAAATTCTGAACAAATGTCTGTGCGTGTGTCTGGATGTGATTCCGTTCACCGAAAAATATGCACACGATTATCTCCGGACTGGCTGGACCGATTGGGACCGTTTTGGTCTCATTCGATCCATCTTGGGGTTCCACAAGACCCTAGTTAATATTATAAAGTTTAGAAAAGTACTTCAAAAGTGATGCTATAAAAACGATTTCAGCTAAACTTCGGAAGATTGTAAAAAGGGTGGTTTTTGTTAGAAACTATGTCATGTTATATAATGTTAGAAAGGTATTTGAAAGCCTTTCCAATGCATTAAAAAAATTGAAGATTTGACAACCCCATCAAAAGTTATGAGCACTTAAGTTATTTATACACTTTTTTGAGGCCGGATCTCAAATATGCTGATGAAAAGGTTTTCCGGATCTACCATGCGATCTATCGTTGGATAGGTTATCAAAAGACCTTTCCAACGAGCCCATAAGATTGAAGATCTGACTACCCTATCAAAAGTTATAAGTACTTTAGCTTTCAATACACTTTTTTTTGAGACAGGATCTCAGATATTTTGATAATATTAAGTGTTATTTATACACTTATTTGAGGCTGTGTAGTGTCACTTTATAAATGCAAGGAAGGCACCAACCATCTGAAGGTGGTTTAACCATGCTAACATTGATTTTCAACGCGGAAAATTTCATATAGTTTTGAGTCAATTGCACGTCTGTTCCATTGAAATTATGAATATTTGAATTTGATTTTTATGATTTTTCAGGCCAATTTTTAAGGGGAAAGGGTGACATAAACTCCTTAAAAATGTTTGCTGTGGTCTTAACTAATATAAATCAAAACAAGTTGTTTCACTGAATAGCGAAAGCTACAATATTTCACGAATAAATGAAAGTTGCTAGTATTTAAAATTGAGGTGAAAAGTCATCGATTATGATTGGAACCTGAATAATATTTTAACTGGATGAATGGAAAAGAAAATCTGAATAAATATAAATAAAAAAAAATAAAAAAAAAGTTTATGAAACTTATGACTAACATAAAAAAAAACATTGTGAAATTGTAACATGCTTACAACTGTTTGCTTTCGACGTTTAAACAAATGTTCAAGATAGTTTTAATTTGTTTATTTCAATACTTTTTCCCCTACGTTGCGTCATTGGTACGTTAATGATTTTTTTTTCGAGAAAGGTTTTTATCTTGGAAGAAATGGTAATCTTATACCCAAACGGCGGTCGCATGATTGTGATGCATGGCGGCATGAAAGTATATCAGAATCTGCATGAAAACTGTCCGCATGCATTTTTTGCAATATTGGGGTATGACATTTTTGCCCGTTACCGACAATTATCGACATTACCGATGGCTTTTTGGTTGTATTTTACAAAAAAAATAAACCCTTAACATAACGAGGATTGAACCACCAACATTTTGGTAATTGATCCGATACGCTACCACCGCGCCATGGACGCTTGATGAAATGTGAGAGAAAGAGCACCAACATATTCTTCTCTTTGGATTGTTGCTCGGGGACGGGCCAGCTTTATATGTGTTGGTGAGAACTGCAGATCGCTGAAATATATACACGCGGGCAAAAATGATCTACGAACTTGCTGCAAAAAATGTCATAAAATGTGACATGTTTTGCAGCAAATCCACTGTTGAAGATTTTGAGATATATTTTTCTTTTGGGTGTACCAAACAAAATTTTGGCTTCTGTTTTTAATGTGAAATAGAATTGGTAAACCAAATGCCTTGAATTGTTACAGATCTAGGGTTTTTCACAAAAAATATTTTATCTAAACTAGCTCTCAAATCCCGAGAATTCCCGGGATGTCGCAGGAAGAAAAATTCCCGTTTCCCGAGAATTCTAACGATTTTTATTGTAATATTATATGAAAATAAGACATTTACATTTTCCGGCCAAGATCAACATCGAGATTTGTTTAACTTTTTTGTTTTCTTTGAACATGTTAGATGAAAATTGAGCTGATATAATAAAATTTTTAAAACAGGTTTGTGTGAGAAGAATTTGTTTCTAAGTATTCGAGAAATTACAGATTGAAGTTATAAATTTATGGAGCACGAAAGCTACCAAGAGCGTAAGAGGGTCAAATATGAAAAAATATTGTTTAATTTCAACCACTTTTAATTAAAAATTCAAAATTATTTATATCTGATTAATTTACAAGGCTGAATACCATAAAACTAAAATCATATCATAAAACCATGAAAAACCATTAAAAAATAACTTCGTATCATATGAAATTCACCCAAAGAATGCAACTATAATCTAATCTAATCTAATCTAATCAGACCCTAGCGCAGCCAATCTTTCGAAGGGATCCTGGAGAGTGCCTTAGGTTAGCTGACGCCTAGCACTCTTCTTGTCATTTATTAACATTCGTAGTGTGCCATTGCATTAAAATGCATTGAAACATCACAAGCGTTAAACCGGCCAGGCCTACTGCGTAAAGCCGTATCGTAGAGATGACTCGTAATTGGGTAGAGTTTGAGCACTGAGTGTTCGAACAACAACACAATTCTGAATCGACAGGGGCAGAAGAAGCGTGGGGACACACCACCATACGCTCCGTGATTTAGTTGTATTCATTGGGAGCACCATGCTAAGAAGGTTTGGTACTCCGGGACCCTCTGGGATGGGACATTGTATTTCCACGAATGCCCTGGACACTATTTGCCGTGGTTATAGCGCCACAACTCGCTCTCTGTAACAGTATTCCTAATTTCAGTCTACGCTCACCAAGTCGTCATGGCCTAGTGGTTAGCATTTTTGCTTACCAATCCAAAGGACGGAGGATCGAACCCCGTCTCGAGCGACTTTGATTTTTCGTTCATATTTATCATTTCAGATTTCTATGTTCTTAACTTTCTCGTTGGGAGCAGATGGGAATCGAACCCAGAACCATTCGCTTACAAAGAGAACACCGTAACCTGTCAGCCACGGCCGCTCCTTGTATCATATGAAATTCACCCAAAGAATGCAACTACCTATATCTCAGAAACTCGCTCCAAATATTTGAAAACTTTGAGTTGTGATTTCATGAAATAGTGTTTTTAGTTTAAAGCGCTAGAAATTAGATTTTTCAATACATTTAATGAATATCTATTTATTCACAAGTTGAAAATACTTGTTCTGAGATAAGTTATTTGCCATGACAAACAAAATTTCTGCATGACTTTTTTTCATTTTAACTTTATGGTACCTGAGTTAAATTTAAAAGCAATTTTATGGTTGTAGAGCATAGATTTTCACTGTCCAAACAATTTGATTTAAAAAAATCCTTTTTTTGATTTTTTTTTGATTGCATACAAATATTGTTTTTTTTTGTTTCATTTAAAAAAAAATCCGAATAACTGAGAAATTTGTCTATAATATTACGATGCAGTCTTGCAAAGAATTCAATTTTTTAAATAAGGTTTAGCTACGTGTCATACAATGAGATTTTATTTTTCAAAAGATGATAGCTCGGCAACCATTCGTCGAGTTTTGTGAAACGTGCCGATCTTTTGGAAAAATATGTATTTTTCGATCTTTCAAACCTTAGCAGTTTGTTTTGCTAGGCTGTATCTCAGCAACTAGGGGATCCAAATCCATCCGATTTGCTGTTTTGTCTTCCTCACTGAGGTAAGGCTATAATCCTGCGCCAAAATTGAACTTTTTATTTTAAGCTCGAAAACCCACCTTGATGTATACATATCGACTCAGAATTGAAAACTGAACAAATGTCTGTGTGTATGTGTGTGTGTATGTGTGTGTGTATGTGACCAATAATGTCACGCAGTTTTCTCAGCACTGGCTGAACCGATTTTGACCAAACCAGTCGCATTCGACTTGGTTTAGGGTCCCATACGGTGCTATTGAATTGTTTGAAGTTTCGATAAGTAGTTCAAAAGTTATGTATAAAAATGTGTTTTCGCATATTTTCAGAAGTTGAATAAATGGCAGTAAACTGAACCAAAAATCATCATGCTATACATCGTTAGTAAGGTAATTGAAAGACCAACGAGTCCAAAACATTGATATTCTGGCAACCCTGTCTCGAGTTATAACCACTTAAGTGATATTTATGTAATTTTTTGTAGCCGGATCTCACTTAAATGTATGTAAACAATGTCCAGATCCATCATCCGACACATCGTTGGTTAGGTAATCGAAAGACTTTTCCAACAAGTCTACAACATTGATAATCTGGCAACCCTGTCTCGAGTTCTGACCACTTAAGTGATATTTATGCACTATTTTTGTAGCCGGATCTCGCTTAAATGTATGTAAACAATGTCCGGATCCATCATCCAACCCATCGTTGGTTAGGTAATCAAAAGACCTTTCCAACGAGTATAAAACATTGAAGATCTGGCAACCCTGTCTCGAGTTCTGACCACTTAAGTGATATTTATGCACTTTTTTTGTAGCCGGATCTCACTTAAATGTATTTAAACAATGTCCGGATCCATCATCTGACCCATCGTTGGTTGGGTAATCGAAAGACCTTTTTAAGGAGTCTAAAATATTGAAGATCTGGCAACCTTGTCTCGAGTTCTGACCACATAAGTGAGATTTATGCACTTTTTTTGTAGCCGGATCTCACTTAGATGTATGTAAACAATGTCCGGATCCATCATCCGACCCATCGTTGGTTAGGTAGTCAAAAGACCTTTCCAACGAGCCTAAAACATTGATAATCTGGCAACCCTGTCTCGAGTTCTGACCACTTAAGTGATATTTATGCACTTTTTTTGTAGCCGGATCTCACTTAAGAGCGAGTTTTTCACCGATGTGAAACAGGTCGTATCGAGGTGCTCCGATTTGGATGAAACTTTCAGGGTTTGTTTGTCTATACATGAGATGAACTCATGCCAAATATGAGCCCTCTACGACAAAGGGAAGTGGGGTAAAACGGGCATTGAAGTTTGAGGTCCAAAAAACATGAAAAATCTTAAAATTGCTCGCATTTCCGTAAAACTTCATCAATTCGAACTCTCTTAGATGCATTCGAATGGTCTTTTGAAGCCCTTCAAAATGTGCTATAGACATCCAGGATTGGTTTGACTTTTTCTCATAGCTTTTGCAAATTACTGTTAAAAATGGATTTTTTTAAAACCTTAATAACTTTTCCCAACAGCCTCCAACACCCATACTCCCAAAGGTCAAAAGTTAGGGAATTTCATGGACTATAAGCCTACGGTATTAACTTTTTGGCCAATCGCAGTTTTTCTCATAGTTTGACGATTTTTCTAGAACAAACATTTTACAACGTTAGTTTTTGCCCTGTAGGCCGCCATAGCGGCATTTTTTGGTCTCAATTTTGTCATATTCGGAATTCTCGGACAATTTCACGTAAGTTAGAAGTATTGGAGTTGTAAATTTGATTGGAAAAATTGCCGTTTAGAATGAATTAAAATATTTTTTAACAATTTGTTGGATTGGGGGTAAAACAGGTTTTCGCCTACTTGATACAGCATTTGACGTATTGGTCATAGGGTTAATAAGATCTTATTCTTTTTTCAAAAAATTTTTATTTAGTTATTTTTTAAAGAAATATTACAACTCCAATACTTCTAACTTACGTGAAATTGTCCGAGGATTCCGAATATGACAAAATTGAGACCAAAAAGTGCCGTCTTCTTGGTCTACAGGGCAAAAACTAACGTTGTAAAATGTTTGTTCTAGAAAAACCGTAAAACTATGAGAAAACTGCGATTGGCCAAAAGTTAGTACTAGGCTATAGTCCATGAAATTCCTAACTTTTGACCTTTGGGAGTATGGGTGTTGGAGGCTGTTGGAAAAAGTTATTAAGATTTTTAAAAAATCCATTTTTAACAGTAATTTGCAAAAGCTATGAGAAAAAGTGAAACCAATGCTGGATGTCTATAGCACATTTTGAAGGGCTTCAAAAGACCATTCGAATGCATCTAAGAGAGTTGGAATTGACTAAGTTTTACGGAAATGCGAGCAATTTTAAGATTCTTCATGTTTTTTGGACCTCAAACTTCAATGCCCGTTTTACCCCACTTCCCTTTGTCGTAGAGAGCTCATATTTGGCATGAGTTCATCTCATGTATAGACAAACAAACCCTGAAAGTTTCATCCAAATCGGAGCACCTCGATACGACCTCTAGAACAAACCGAGCAGAATCTACAAATACTGCCTCTTAAATGTATGTAAACAATGTTCGGATCCATCATCCGACCCATCGTTGGTAAGATAATTGAAAGGCCGAGTCTAAAACATTGATGATCTGGCAACCCTATCTCGAGTTCTGACCACTTATGATGCAACTTATGAGCCCTTGAGTGATATGTGTGTTTTTTTTGTATTCCGGAACTTAACGAAATTAGACGAAATTTGTGTCCAAACCCATCATATCACATATCACCCATTGTTGGAAAAGAGTGAGGAAGGCACCAACCACATAGGTGGATTAAGTTAGTTTTTTTTAAATAAGTTTGCTAAGCTTTTGATGATGATTTCTTACTTCCTACCAAGCTCTTTATTGTTCAATTTCAGTTGAAAAAAGCTTCAAATGATTCTTAAAAAGTATTGATATGATAACATTAGAATCCCCAGAACATAGGACCTTTTCAAAACTTCGCTCCGCTAGTTGAATAATGTTCCTTGAGCTATTTTAGTACTCTGGGTCAAATATGAGCAAAATCGGCCAACATTTACCCATTGATACTTAAGGCTCTCAACGAATTTCGCTCAAAATTGACAAAGATGCTCAAAATTACTCAAAAAATCGTGTTCCGCTTGTGGAGCAGGGGGTCATTTTTTTAGGCACCCTCGCTAACATAGAGTGCAAGATGAAATTACATGCTATTCCTCTAATTGTCCGATTGTAAAGTCCAAAAAAACAAAAAATCGCGTAACTTCAACGAATCACTTTGTGTTAAATTTAATTACAATTATTTGAATCATAAAGTAGTTGTTTTAAAAACTTTTCGAATTTTTTAAAAACTTTTCGTTACAAGACATGTCAATTTACCCTGCCAATTTTATCAACATTTCAGGAAAAAAGAACTTCTTCAAAAAGTCGCTTAATTTTTATCAAAATTTTGCAAAATAAATCTAACGCAAAAATGACCCCGGAAAATAAAACCACCGGCACTTGAAAAATACTCTCCTAAAAAACAGCTCAACCTTATCAACCTCGTCCAATCCCAGGCCCGGGACATCCTCTCGGTGTGCTGCGCTGCGGTAACGAACTAAATCGAGTTATCGATTTTTTTTTTGCCTAACGTGCCCTGTCCCATCACGTCGACAACCGCGCGTGGCAACAATTTTAGAGCAACAGACGCACACACACTCACACACAAACATTTATGCACGGAGGGCAAAAAAAAGTGAGTACAGTTCTACGAATCATTTTTCCCTCACCCTCTTTCCTTCGTAATGGAAAGCATTACCGCAGTTTTTTTTTCGCTGCCCATCACACACGCTCGTTAGTCCTTCGGGGCGTGTATGAAGTTTCTTTGGAAACACACACACACACACATGCTTTTATGTGTGAGTTTGTGCGATATCCTTTAGAAAAAGTTTGCAGGCGAAAAAAATATTAAGAATTTTTCATTTCTTCAATAACGACGTCAAAAGAACGCACACGTGGATTCCCTTCCAAGAGCGCCACGTGTGTGTGCCCGGCCAAGATTTTCCCTTCTGCGTGCCCATGTGTTGGTGGCAGTAGGCCTCGCCAGGGGGATGAAAAAAAAATAAGGAGGGTGCTTTTTTTTCCTCTTTCCGCTTTGCGCTGCCCTTTCTTCCACACACCACAAAACTTCACATCACTCATTCCACTCCCCCTCGAAAACGGAAAGAAAAAAAAATCCACTCGTTGTGTGTGCGTCCTTTTCTAGTCCCTTCGGCAAGAGTCGCGTTAGGGTCGTCCTTAGATTTGCTTTCTCGCTCGTTCTTGCGAAAGCATTTTGCCTAGCTCAACACACATGGGTTACTTGGATCGGAGGTTTATGTGTGTGTAAAAAACGTGTGCAAGTGAACCGCATTCTAGCTGGCGGTTTTTTTTTTCAATATTTTTTTCCTTTTGGATTCTCTAGACTTGGCGAGGATTCAGTTATCCTGGTACAGGGGAAATCTTTAGGAAAATGGAAAAAAATCGTTTTGGGGCTTGCTTTGTTCGAGACAAGTATTAAGATTTATTTATTTTGTGAGATTTTTTGCTTTTCACTCTACGACTTTCAAAATCGATCAACTAGGTGAAATGGAGAAAATTAGTATATCTCAGTGTTTCACAATTAGCCTTCATTTTCAACTGACAAACTACTCGCCTGATCTTCAAAAAAAAATCCAAGAGCAATATTTTTCAAAATTTCAAATCCATTCTTACATTTTATTAGTATTAAAATCTTTAATACCTTTTCAAATAATATGGTTTTTTTTGTTTGATTGCCATGAGTCCACTGCGACCATTTATTTGATCTATTGTCGACCTGCTGATCTATTTTTAGATCGGCAGAGGCTGCCAATTTGCTGTTCTTGGGCATTTGGGGAACAAAGCACACGCGCTATTGTTGAGCAAGTGTGTTGATCTGTCCACACGCCGTAACATTTTTTCCTTTCCTCTGTGCTGTTGTACTTTCCATACGTGTCGCTAGAACTGAAGTGCACTTTTTTATTACGCTACTTAGGATGTGTTCCCAGTGAAATCCCGAAAGCCCGGGACTCTTGCTAAGCAGTTTTTTTTTGTCCCTCCAAGCACATTTTGCGGTTGGGCCCAGCGCACTCCGCAGATGCAAATATACAGAGCACAGCCGGTCCTCGAAACATGTGAAAAGTACGAGGAGAGGTGGTGCCAAGCCATGTGGGTTTCAAACCACGACCTTCCGTTTATCAAACGAAACCTGTAACCAATAGACCACAGGACGACGTCGTCGTGCTATCTTGTCGCACCCGCCATTTTGACGTTTCGAGAAAAACGCGTTTTAATGTTTGACCTTGAATATTCAAAAACGAGAGCACGCAATGTAAACAATAACAAACACGTTTTGTTTGGCTCACCATTCTGTGCATTGTCCCAAAGTTTGGTTGAAGTTGGTTGCTGGAGTCCCGAGTTATAATTACAAATGTTTACGGTAGTCTATCTTGTACGTTCGACAAACTCATCCTGACTTTCCTGGCCTGAAATCCCTTTTCCTTTTGTCGCACTTACATCAATTTTCATGGAGTGACAAGATAGCACGACAAGATTGAAACTACTTTCATATGTAAAGTGACAAAAATGCAAGGAGTTTTTTCGGTTTTTGTTGAATATCTCAGGATTGAAATCGAATTTTGGGGATCTGTGAAGGTCAAAAGGTAAGGCATTGTGAGCTGCACAAAATGGCGTTCTTAACTCAATTTGGCCCAAAATGCACGTACGACAAGTTAGCACGATGGCGACGAGGAGCTCGGCAATAATGGTAATATGGTTGGTCATGTAATAAAAAAAAATACATTTTACAAGTTACATTTTCAAACATTTTCTAGGAAAATCGGAATCATAAAATGTAGACAAGAGACATTGAATATCACTTCAAAAACTTTGTTTTTAGAGTTGTTTTCGTTTGGAAATTTAAATTGCCTTTTAAATATAAACTTTTAATTTTGTTTTAATTTTTATGCGGGTTTAAGAATTAATTTAGTTATAGCTACTTTAATCAAACGTAAAACTCACACAGCAGTTGCCCCGACCTCTCTTCGATTAGCGTGAAACTGTACCTTGAATTATATTTTAAGAAGTGTAAAACTTCTTCAACGATTTCATTTTACCTATTTATTTTTTAATCAAGATTAGGTTTCAAATTACTTTGGTAGCTCAGACTATATCTAACGCTTTTTTTACTTAAACAATTGGTTCTTGCAAAAAAATCAAAAAACTAAATCCGTGTATATAAGGGTGCCCTTTTTCTCAAAACCTCGCTCCACAAGCTTATTATTGTTCCTTGAGCTATTTTAGGACTCTGGGCCAAATATGAGCAAAATCGGTCAACATTTTCTAATTGATATTTAAAGGTGAAGTTTGTATGGGAAAAATCGAAAAAAAAAATGAATGGAAAAACCAATTTCCTTACCAGTTTGTCTGCAGTCTGAATGTTCTACAACTTTGTAGAACATCCCCAAGCTTTAAAACTCAATCCTGAAAAGTTATTAGCGATTTAAAAATGTCTTTTTGCACGAAAAGCTTTTTTTTCACCAGCGTTAGGCTCTAGTATCAATGGGTTAATCTCAACCAATTTCGCCCAAAATTTACACAGATGCTTAAAATAACTTTAAAAACAGTTTTCCGCTTTTTGAGCATTGGTTATTTTTTTCTGGGCACCCTAATGTATATTCAAATATTACTGTATTTTTTGTTCAAATACTTTATCCAACATTAACAATGCTTTTAAATAAAACAATTTAAAAAAACTAACTTTCATTTGAGAAAAAGTTTTGAGAAAAGGTTACTCGAAGCTCTTGTGAAATAGCAAAATAGCTCTATTCTCGTGTTGCTCCAGTTATAAAAAGAAAACTTAAACTTCAAATAGATTTTTTACACAAAAAAAAATTGTAAAATAAATCTGATTTATTTTGTGTTTTTGACAAAGTTGTAGGTCACTATTATAAATTCAGCAATAAAAAAAACCGATTTAATCCCACCAGGGGTGAGATAGAGCCTTTCTTACTAAAGAATATAACTTCTCTCAATTCACAACATCGACTTGATACAAAAAATCTTATGATGAAAGCAAGGTATTATTAATGATGTGTTTTCTAAAAGAAATTGAAAACGCAATTTTCACCTATCGAATATTTTTAATCGTACAAATTCTTAGCTTCCAATGCGCAAGTGACGACACACACCGCGGTTTTGGTTTTCTAGTTTTGGTACGAGCCCAAAACCGAACAAAGCAGGCGCAAAGCAAAACCGAGTTAACCGCACAGTGGGAAGCTTGCCATTCAGCGTCTACGAAAGTGAGAGAGTCAGAGATAGATATTTTTACAACCGCACCACTACACACTCAATCGCAATACCTTAGGAAGATAGCCATTGGCGTCGCGAGCATTGAAAACTTTGAAAACGATATAAAGCTTAGAAGCTTCGAAAGCTCCTATTGGCATCCAATGAACTCTGTTAAATAAACTAACGAAATCACGACAAAATGAAGCCTACATAAAGACGATTTTGGGAGCACACGGGAAACAAATTGATTGTACCCGGATGAATGTCCTATGTCAAAAAAGTTTTTGCATAAACATTGGACAGTTATGCAAAAACGGACAGAGCAAAAGAAACCGAAAAGCTACGATATCTTACATGTTGAAGGAAACATCGGTAGACAAGCTACTACGAACGAGTATAAGTCGAGCCGAAACATATGCGCCAGCATTCTCGCGCCAGTATTCGAAGCTCAACTTGACAACTTGTCGACTTGGCGATGAAGCGTCGAAAATGGATGCAGTGTGATTTTTTAGCGATTTTTCGGATTAAAATTCATGCTAAATTGGCATATTTACGAAGCTGGAAATGACGTCCAGCCTTAAAGTAAAACCTATACCTTTCTTTAGTAAGAAAGGCAAAAAGTAAATCGTTCAAAAAGTAAATCGTTCCTTTTTTTAGGGATTTTGTTTCTTATGGTAGGTCAATCAAACGGCTCTAACTCCAGAACCATATTATGAATCTGGATGAAAATTTGGGAGGTTGTAGGGCTCGAAAAATGCAATTTTTGAATTAAAAAAAAGGTATGAAAATGAAAAATTTTGACCATATTTTCATTTGAAAACTGTGTATTTTCTGGAAAAGTCTGGCCGCATCCGAAAACAGATGGATAATTCGAAATTTGCGCGGCAACTCGCCCAGGTTCAGCACACTAGCTTTCATCTGCATTTAGGAGAATCGAAATCGGATTTATGGGAGCTGAGAACGGCGCAACACAAAATTTTGCAAAATTTTACCACATACGAACATCACTCGACCTCCACGGAATTTATTTTCTCAAAATTCGAGGGTTCGAGATAGACGAGTTCTGTCAAGGTGAATCGATAGAGCGTCGAAAATCGATGCAGTGTGATTTTTTAGCGATTTTTCGGTTTAAAATTCATGCTGAATCGACATATTTACGAAGCTGGAAATGACGTCCTGGCTTAAAGTAAAACCTATACCTCTCTTTAGTAAGAAAGGCAAAAAACATTTTTTTTTTTATTATAATAGTTAGTTTGAAAAATTTTACCCCCCTCAATAGTTTTATTTCAAACAAAATGTGCCAATTTTCGAGCAATACTGCATGACGAACGGTTTTATTTCGGCTAAATAAAGAATTTTTGATAAAAAGGTGTAAATATCTGGAGTTTTGATAATATGTCTCGTTTAGAAATTGCCATTTAAGGATGATTTGTTCCTTTTTAATTTTGTTAAAGCAGTAACCTTAAATTTTATTTCAATCAGGCCGATGCAAATATTTCCCATCAAAATCGGTTAGAAAAATCAGAGGGCATAAAAATATATATTTTTTTTTATTTCAAAATTTAAACGAAATTTTGAGTGCAATCAGCTGAAAACATTTTACAATGCCATCCTCTGCGTTTCTTTGCATTTTTAGCTTGTTTAAGATCGTTCAAAAAAAAATCTATTTTTTTGAAATTTCAATATAAAATACCACACAAATTTCTATGGCAAAAAAATAGTCATTGCTTAGATATTTTGAAAGCTAATGATTGGAAAACAACAGGTCAGGTGTAAAATGCACTTTTAAACACTTTTATCATTCAAATTTTAATTTCAATGCTTATATTTTTTTATTTTATTATTTTTTCAATCATCATGAGTTATTGCAGTTTTAGGAAATTTTTTTTTTTGAGAAAGTTGGTTGTGTCGATCATCATCGAAGACGAACACAAACGAAAAAAACAAAGAAAAGTTGACAAAGTAACTTTTTCAAAACTTTTTTTCGTATAATTGCTATAACTCGTGATGTTCATGAGCAAACCCCTTATGTTTCTATATCATTTTTTTTGTAAATGTCTGCTCTACAACGATGTACAACATTGTTGCACTCTAAAAAGTAATCCTGCAATATTAGAAAAAAACGCAATTTTAAAATGAAAAATTTGGTTATGAATTAGAAAATGACCTTTCTAAGTTACCGTAAACTGGGGTCAATCGGGACACATGGGGCGAATTGGGACATTTTTAATCATGTTGGAACTCAGTATTTTGATTTTTCTGGTTGGTTTCGGTTAGAACAGACTCAGGCCAACAAAATGTGTCCCTATTCAGACTGTAGTCCCGATTCACCCCAGATTACGGTATTGAAGATTCGAAAAGTACATTCAGCGCTAAATTGAAAAAAATGACGAAAACGGGAAAAAATCTACTTTTTTCACTTAAATTGCAACATCTTTTAAATTTCAACAATGGCCTACTCAAAGTTGTGGCTTTTAATGAAAAACCATTTTTTTTTAATTTCAAAAAATCATATTTGGGAATTCTTTCAATGAACACCTCCCATTTTGAGTATTTAATCTAAAATTGTCAAAGGTATCGATAAACATATTTTCAGACATAGGCTCTTTGGTCCAGACCAAGGTTTCCAGCAAGGCCTCAGGCTGGCAAGTAATTAATAATTACTTTGACTTTTTGCTGGTAATTAGGTGATTCATTAATTACTTAGTAATTCATGGTAATTAGAGAAATTTAAAGTAATTATTTGGTAATTTTAGTAATTTTTGAATGATTAAAGTATTTTTTTTTTAATTGTACTTCTTCAACCAAACATTTTTTTTTTATGTATGAGAGTGTCACACAAAGATTTAAAAATGACAGAGATAAAAAAAATACGGGTTCTGTATGTAGAAGGCCTAATTCACCATAGCTCTCTTCTAAAACTTGTCTTAAATTTATTATCAACATGATGTATAGCGAAGCTGATTTATAAAAAAAAAGGCAACGCCATGATATATTACCCAGTGAAAAATGTTTTATGATTCCAAAATCGATCCATTTTTATTGAATAATTATTAAAATATGAAATTTTTGCAAGAATTAGAGCTGATTAATTTTTTATGCTTTTCCTTCTCATAGGCAGTCAAAATTATTTGAAGTTTATGTGAATCAAATATATAAAACCAAAATTTACTTAATTATCACTGATGAAAGTAAAGTTTTTAAGTGAAAGCCATTTTAAAATCAATTCAAATAAAAATAAGTTTTTTTTTATATTTTTTCATAATCTGCAGAAATTCACAGTCCTGTTATATCCCTTTTTTAAGAGCTGAGCTATTTTCCTGAAAAAATCCAAATATTTCTGAGACAAACTTTTGTGAAATATTCTGTTAATTTCAATAAAAAATTTACGCAAAATTCACAATATTCAGATTGGCGCAAAAATAAAATAAAAAGCATAATTTAAGACTATGAACAAAACAATACTGTCGGTCAATGCTTGATATTGAATGTTTTTATTTTATGAAGTTTTATGTTTGGAAGAGCTATCGAATGAGCTATTAATATATATTTTAGTTTAGAACCGTAGAAATGAATACATAAATTTATTTTATAATAAATTAAGTATTTTTTCCTTCACGGTGAAAAGTAATTGAATAATTTATGAAATTAATCATTTTCGACCAGTAATTTGAGTAATTAATTGGCAGACTGGCAAGTAATAAACGCTTCTGGAAACCTTGGTCCAGACATCCTCAAAACGGCATTTTAATGTTTAATGCGACCTTTCCAAAAGGTGGCTGGATTTTTCGTTTTTTTTTCGAATTTTCCTAGAAAGACCAAGTTATCACCTTTCATTTGCGTCCAAGACTACTAAAATTGGTTCAAATGGCGTGAAGTTATGATTTTTTTTTTTTTAAATATGGTTTTTGCTAAAAATTACAAAAATGGACCACTCTGGCGCGGGTAACTCTAATGACCAAATAAAAAATATGGGTCTTATTATTTTCGTCAAGGAACCCCCAGGATGACTTTGAACCCGATCGGGGTACTTTTTTCGGTTTAAACTCTTCTTAAATAGAATTGCTGTGTAAAATTTTTACAGTAAATTTTTCTGATTTGTTTTGGAAAAAAAAATAATAAATTTTGTGTTAATTTTTCAATAACAATTTTTCAGACGTATAAACCCATCTTTTTCAAAGTGGGCGGAATTTAAACACAGAAGAATGTCATTTTTTCTTTCTTAAAACACACTTCTAGCTGACTTGATTTCCCATTTCCATAAAAGAAAATATGCGAATCAATATAAACGTCGTTGGAGGGTTCCATTTTCCATCTTTTTTTTCTCCTTCTTTTTCACATCCAACATCCAGGAGGGTAGATTGCACGCTTGTTTGGCAACGATGATGACGATGAAAATTGAAGACTCGGCAGAAAGTATAAAAAATCCCAAAATTATGACTTTGGCGAAAAATGTTTGTTTGTCCCCACGCCAAAGACTTTCAAAAGTCGTAATTTGAGTTTAATTTTTCGCTCTTGTTAGTGTCCCTCAAAATGGGCGACCAATTTTCGTTTCGCGAATTAATTCGTAAACTCAACTTTAAAACTGGTGTTTTTTGCGGTGGGATAGGTTCAGGTCGCCTCACAAATCGGAAGTGTCCTTGGGTGTAATTAAACGTAGGTCCTGCTGACACAAATACAACAAGTCTGCTCCCAAGGCGACGATGAATCGAGTTCTGTTTTGAATAATAATTAAAAGTCTATTATCCGCAACAGCTGAGCTGTGTGAGCAGTCATAAGGGACCGACGGCGGGACGCAGGACTTGATGAGTGACAGGGCCGAGTTCAAGGACGAAGTTTCTGTTACGATTTGTTGCGTTAATTATGGATTCATGAGCTGAGACTTTGGAGGGGGATTTTGTGGGGTGGGTTTCGTAGCTAAAGAAAATTCCGTTGCGGCCTTCTTTTTCTGAAATAATACGAAAAAAAAATCATCGTGATTTCACTGCCGGCCACAAATATTACAAATTTAAGTAAGCTACTAAAAACGTTCAAGATTTAAATCACCACAGGTTTTGATGACTTTTGCAAATGCAATTGAACAGACCCACTCTCTGTACTCCACGCGTTGCAGTCGTGCAAATAGATAGAACCAACTTAAAGTTCGCATTTTAATTAAGCTCGCGCGACAACCCCGTATTGCCTGAAGTACCTGAGTGCCACTCCTCTTCCGTTAAGCCTTTGAGGGAAGCTTGGGAGCTCATTAACAAATCTCTTTCTCCATTTGTACAAATGCCCGTGTGCGCGGGGCAATTGACTGAAATGTCAGCCGGCAATAATTGTCATTAAAAAAAACCTGCATAAATTAGCATAAGTGAGACATGGCCGGCAAAAAGCCTTCCTCTCGCGACGGTGTAAAGTTAAAACAAGTCGCGACTTGCCGAGAGGCCATCGTTAAATAGAAATTAAAAACAATAGTCATATTGTGGAGAATTTTATGTCTTAATTTATTTGCAAATACACCAACCATTCCCGCGCAAAAGCTTAAAACATACCGGCTAATGGCACCGTATCGCGCAGGCTGTCCTCTGCCCAGGCTCCCCCACCTGGGTTACCACTCCGACACCTGACGATTACACGGTGTTTTCAAGTACGGAATGTTTGATGAAAAGAGAATCATCAGTTTTGCTCACCGTTTCAAAGTATTTGGAGAAAGTTAAAATTCAGTACAATTCTGATCAAATTTAAAAAAAAAATCTTCTCGAAAAAATCCCCTTTTCAACACACCGCGTCCGCCCCATCCACCGCGGCACAAAGTGGAAAGATCTGCGCCGGAGAAGGCACGTTTAAAAATGCACGCCACTTTTTACGACCTCCGCGGAGATCTTTGCAAGCTCGCGCTTAAATTGGTTTTTGGTGGGCACTTTGACGGCGACGCGTGGCCACGGGGCTTTGGGGTCGAAGAAAGGTGGCCTGACTTTGCCTGGTGGGGAGGAGCGGGGGTGGTCAGACTGTAACACCGCGGTTGCAGGGTTTTATGGGTGGACTCTGCGCAAACGGAGACAGATCAATGGAATGTTAAAATCGCTACCGTTTCTGTTGCAGGTTTGTGGATCTAGGGAACAATAAAATAGTTTGTTGATTTAAAACAAGCTGATGATTTTAATCACCTTCAGCCAAAACTTATTTCAACTAAAAACGAAAACGAAACTATTGGCACTACGCCCCCCGGGGCATGGCCTTCCTCTAACGTGGGATTTCTGCTCCAGCGCCTCTGACGAGACAGGAGAAACCGGGACCGACGTTTTACTTCACCATCCGATAGAAGCTCAGTGGATAAGGCGGGAATCGAACCCGCGTCTCATAGCATCATCGGGATCGGCAGCCGAAGCCGCTACCCCTGCGCCACGAGACCCACCACTTATTTCAACTAAGCTTAGTTTAAAAACCAGATAAAATACAGTTTCTTTATTAATATGAAAATTAGGGTGACTTCAACTCCAAAACTTCCAACAATACAGACTCCACCGACTCCAACTCCAGCAACAAACAACAAAAAAACTCTGATACAAATAAGCTGAATATTACTGAAATATACCGTGGCAAAGTAAATTTGGAGTTCAAACTTTTACAATTTGGTGACTCCTCGGTCCCGGAGCTAAAACGGATAAAACATGGTCTTTGGCTCTGAATCCGTCTTAAAAATTTACAATCCTGGTTTAATTGAATAATCATTTTTGCAATTCCGTAGTGAAACTACTCACTTTTCCTGTCATTCTTGAATGACGAAAAAGCCTACTTTTCTGTACCAAAAATAACAGAATCGAATAGCAACACTTTTCAAAATAAATGCTGAAAAATTCTACTTTTCAGCACTCAACATTTTTAAACACTTTTCAACATTTTTTTGATTTAAACGATTTATTGACAAAATACATGAAAATTTGACTTAAAATTTAACTCAGTGTGTGTTTTTTGGAATTTCAAAAAATGTTGTATGGAACTCGTTACAAAACTTGTTTTTTTCAGCACTCTTCGTATTTATCCAACTCGGTGAACCTCGTTGGATAAATGTACGATGCATGATTTTTTACAATTATTGAATAAGTTCACAACGTTTAGGACTTTTTTCAAAATTCCAATAAGCAGTAATAAGTAGTAAGTAATTCTTCGCCAAAACTAAGAATGTTTTACTGATTCTTTCAAGACAACTGTTCCGGTGTAAAATGCATTTTTTGCAATTCCGTTATGAAAATACTTTGTAATCACTTAGTAACAAGTAGGGTTAGTGAATTTTCCCGATTTCACGAATGCAGTTATTCTCATACCAAAATGTTTTTTTTAGAAATTTTATCTTTTTCTCTATGCTGAATTAATTTATTTTTAGGCAAGAAAACATTCATGTAAATGTAACATTCAGTAGGAAAAAAGAAAGAAATAATATCATTGACCGGAGGAACAAACAATAAGAAAATAGATTGAAAAATTGAATTTTATTAGAGTATAGAAAAATATTGAGAAGATGGATTGCTATTTAGAGTATCAATAATCATAATCAGTTTTATTTTCAGGAAACTTATGATGAAATAAAATTTTGAAGATTAAATTATTTTTGCCTATTGATTTTTAATTTAGTTTTTGAAAAGTTAGAAAGAGACGTTAAACATATTTTTACTGGGAAATATTTCGCAAAAAAGATATTCAGATTGTTGTTAAGTATTACGTTAATATGAAATTCAATTAAATGCGAAAAGATAAAAATTGTAGCAAATTAGTGAAAACTGTTTCGCTATATAAGCCGAACATTAAAAAAAAGTTCAAAAAATGACAATACGCATGCATTGGTTTCAAAATATTTATTGAGCCCATTCATAAACCAAGCGATTTTTTCTAATATGGAAAAGTTTTTTTGTGTGAAAATTTCACTAGTTAAAAAATTGATTCTGTAAGTTTAACATAAAATTTTCATAGTTATTTAAAAAAATCACGTTCCCCGAAATTTCCTTGAAATTTGGTGTTTTGAAAGGTCCCGTGAAATTTGCAGAAAAACGAAAGTTTGCAATGTAAAAATAAACAATGTTGTTTATGTTCTTTAAAATTTTCAAAAATATTGTCTACAAGGTTTTTTTGTCATTCTGAATATAACAAAATCAAATTTGATTCATAATTTAAAAAAAATAGTTTCTATATCTTTTTGATTTTTTTTTTCATTAGAGTATACCTACTAGAGATAACAAAGAGTTCATAACTAATTTTTATTCGTTTTCTTGTGGGTCTGTGTCTGTGTCTTTATACATCTATCTGAAAATTTACCATTTCCTGTTCAAAATGAACTAGGGAATATTTTTTTTCAAAAAGTTAACAATCAATTTTAAATATAAAACTTTATATATAAATATATTTTTTCTCCTAACTTTTTTATTTATTTATCTTTTATATGTTTAAGGACCTATTAAAAAAAACTCTAGAATTGATAGTTTCAAAAGTGTGTACATGTAAAATATTTTACAATTTCATCGTTATCTCTTAATCTAAAAGTTATTTTTATCAGATTCAATCATCAGTGAGATGGCAGAATGGTTCTATGCACTTTATTTGAAGATCTTTGAATAATTTAGACTTTTTACTGCATACTTGCAAAATGTAATTCAATTTTTTAATTAAATAATGCGATTGAAACAATTTCAAAAGTATTCGCAAAAATGCTTCAAAACTACTTTCAGTACTTGTCTAAGAATTATTATTTACTCTTTAACTACCAAGTGGGTGAAAAACTAGATTGGTTCCACATAAATAAGCTTTGATTTCGATTTCGACCTTTTTTTTGTATTTTTTAATTTGTTTCAAACTTTTTGGGGGCCTTTCCTATGACCAAAGAAGCCATTTTGTGTCATTGTTTCCGGTCTCCATAAAATTTTGGAAGCTGTGGTACGTAAATATTCGAAAAACTATAATTTTTGAAAGAATTTTCTGATCGATTTGTGCCTTCAGCAAAGGAAGACTATTTAGAGAAAATAAGTACACGTATTTTTTTGGCAATTTTTAAATGAAACTTTATTCTCGAAAAGTCAATTTACCAAAATCAGGATGTTTATTATTTTTTTATATTTTTATTCGTTTTAGTCTAAAACACACAAAAAAAGTTTTAGAGGACAAAAATTACCCGCATCCAAACATTCCAACATTTTCTAATGCAATTTTAAATGTTTAAATGTGCAACATTTGTGAAATTTTATGAACTTTTCGAACACACAAAAAAATGGAATCATATATTGATGCCTTGGGAAATTCCACAAACGGAAAAAATACTACCTGATTTTAGTAAAAAAGCTTATTTTTTTAAGTTCCTGTCTGTTTTCTTTTTTACGATATTTGCACTATGGGGTTTCAGGCGGCCATAAATCGAAAAACTGATATACTCTAATTAATTTTTTGGTATTTTTTTTCGAAAATAAATATTCTAACTAAGAAAAATCCGGAGTTTGAAAGTTGTAGGTTCAAAATTCACTGAAATGCAGACCTTCAATGGCGAAAATGGTAAGAAAAAACATGTTTTTTGACAAAAAAAATGATTATTTTTCATAGTTGTACTGTATAGCTGTTTATGTATTTTTTCCTGCATCATTATATATATTCAGAAAGGTAATTGATTCAACTTTTCAATAATATTTTACAAAACATACTTTTACAGGCTAAAAAATAATAAAAATCAAAAAAGATGGATTTTTATTCAAAATTTAGTTTTTTTCAACTTTGTTAATGGAGTACTTTTTTTGTGTGCATTTGTGCGATCTGAAAATTTTGCAGCTTAAAATTTGAACCATGTCCTAACTTGTCTCCAAATTTCAAAGTGCACTTATGTGCACTTTTTGAGTTATGCCATTTTAAACATTTTGATTCATGCAAGGAAATTAATGATTTCGCGTATACGCTTGGTTAAAATCACATTATTTACCTGCGGAGGCAGAAATGACGTACCTGCTATGTATGTTTTGAAATTGATTTGATATTCATGACTTTGTTGGTACTTAGGTACGTTTAATAAAATTAGAAATTTCTATTCTAAGTATTTTACAGAAACGATTCGTCGAATATTCGTATCAGTTCGTTGTTGTGTTCTTTTGAAAGTATGGATAATAATACCGTAGTGTCCCTGTACGATATAACGAAGCACTATTCTGAAAACGTGAGAACTGCTTTCGAGTATATTTGTAAGAATTACAACATTGCAGAACCATCACATGATCAACTCAGGGAAAACCACAACCAAAAACGTGGACGAGAATCCATACAATGTTCCATAAAATAAACCGTCTAAAATTCTAAAACACCGCAAAAATCAAATTTCAATTGGAGGGGGAGGGGGGGGGGGGTTTCTTCAAAGAGAGGTGGATTTTAACTCAAGAAAAAGGGGAGGGAGATTGAACGTAAATCAGAAACTTTAACATAGCATAAACCGCCATTCCGTGCATCAAATAGACAGAGCAAGAATATTAAAATTCACCACATTAATGCATGTGGCCTCAAATATATATATGAAAAAATCGAAAATTAAACTTTTTTTTGGAAAAATATCAAATTTCATTTGTTTTCATTATACTAAGTACAAACAACACAAAAAAGTCACAAAAAAGCAAAAAAATAATTTTTGGCCGCTCGCTTATATGGAAATACTCCATAGTGATTTGGTCCCAAAATTCAAAACTACACTATTTGATCTACAATTCCAAAATAAACATTATAAATTGTAATTATAAAAAATTATCGAATACCATTTTAATGTTAAGAGATATTTTTGGTTTGCCCTTGATTTTCTGGGGAAAATTTCAAGGTGAGAGAAAAAACTTTAAAATAAAATTTGCATTGGCAATTTAGTAAAATTTCAATCTTAACCGTCATCTTTAAAAAGCAACCTGTAATCGATCATAAAATTCCGTTTTTGATTTGTTTTTATTTCTTTCCTTGCTGTCATTGCCCTAAATTTATTAAGTTTTTCGAGTTACATTTCAGTGAGCAAATTTTGGTTGGCACTGGGTGCTTTTATTTTGTATGCTAAAAATAGTAAGTAAGTTTAAGATCTGTACCGTAAACTGGGGTCAATCGGGACACATGGGGCGAATTGGGACAGCAGTTTTAACCATGTTGGAGCACAATATTTTGATTTTTCTGGTTGGTTTCGGATAGAACAGACTCAGGCCAACAAAATGTGTACATCCATTTCCAAATTTAAAAGCTTTAAGTGGTCTAAAAACTGCTGTCCCTATTCAGACTGTAGTCCCGATTCACCCCAGATTACGGTAATATATATTACACAAAAGTGTTACATAAAAACAACTGATTAAAATTAATACCGTAAACCAACCGAATAGTTGAAAAGCACCACCTTTTATGAACAAAACTGACCGACAAAACACTTAAATGTCCAAATGAAAATAAATTCCCCAGCATCAGCTGGATTTCTGTGAATGTGTGTGTCTGCTTTAATGACGTTTCGGCCTTTCACCTTGCTGTTAGAGAGACCCTTTGTTTTTTTTGTGTTGGTGGTTGCGTACAAATTTTTATTTTATTGCGCGTCATTACTCGAACGTTTTATTTAGCGCGAAATACAACCAACAAAGCACACACTCACACACTTTCCACGCGCAGTTGACTGTGTTAATTATTCACACACAACATTCACATATGAACAAAAGAAATTCTGAGCAATAAAATCATTTTCGCTTTTTTGTGAGCGCGCCAAGAACTGGCCCCATATCGGTCAGAATGCAGCTTTTAATGCCCCTTATCTTGCACAAGTGCAACTGGTTTTTAATTTCTGAACGTTTAAAGCGGTTCTTCTCGGTCAAATTTTGGCACTCACTCACTCAATTTTACACTCTGTCGCATCGCTTATTAGGGGCGGCCGCATTCAACCAGACCTTCGTTTTATATCTGCCTTGTTTTATGATTTGAATATTTTAGCAATTTTGTGGCTCACTTGTTTTACGAGGAGAAACCTGCTGCATCGAGTCGAGCGGGGCCCCCAAAAGTTACGACTCTGGAATCGCTGGAAGTAATTAAAGTTTAAAGTGCGAAACTGTCCGCTACTTTTTACGTGCTCGTCGTCGTCGTCGGCGGTTTTGCTGGGACAGGGGATTGATTTATTTGCTGATTTCTGTAATTGAAAAAGAACAAGATAAGCAGCAGTGTGTGTGTGCCAGCACAAATAAAAAGAAGCTAGTTATCGTTGCTCGATTATATTTGATAATCTGCTAGTGTTTCAGGCATAAAAAAGGTGAATTAAATTTCAAAAAAAATTGAACATTAAATAAACAGTGCACAGTGGTCGGAAACGCAAATTTAGCAGGAATAATTTATTTTCGCTTCAGGGATGCATTTTCGAGCTTCGGTGTCTAAGAAGCATTTGTTAAAAATGAAATTCTACTTCTTTTGGTCAAAACGATATTAGGGTGGTCCAACAATTTCTAATATTTTCAAAAACTATCTTCGCTTCTAGATGAGATAGAGGTACACTTTTTTCAACAGTATTGTAGTACTAGCCATTTCAAACAACTTTGTCGAAGACACCAAATCTCTTTCTCTTAATCTGATCATTCTACAGCATTTTATATGAAAAGCAGTAGGGTGGCCCATCAAAAAAGTGTTTTTATTGCGTATCTTTTTTGTATTATTTTTGGCAATTTTGGTGTCTTCGGGACATATCATTTTGGTAAAAAGTTACAGCGTTTTTAAAGTTTTTAATAGGCCTTTTTCAATTGTTTGTATCTTTTCGAGGGGGACACAAAAAAATACGCTCCGCGGTGCATCTGAAAGCTTAAAACTTCTTCTTTAATATGAATATAACAACTCAAAAGGGTTTTTCTTAAATCCAAGTTACAGCGATTTAAAAATTGTCATTTTATGAGATTTTGTACAATGCTCTATGAGAAAATTTACATGAATATCGCATTAATAAGTATCAAAACAGCTCTTAGTGAGCTCAAATGCAGGTAAAATTGGTTTGTGGACAAACGTGGTCGAGCCTGGTTTTTATGGCAACTACGGTGGTCTTAGATGACCTAGGGTGGTTCATATTTGTTCACTCTTATGAGATATGATTTTTTTAAATTCGCATACAAAGAAAAATAAAAAAACATTTAAATTAAAATACATAACCTGTTATAAATAGTAAAGCAGCTGAGGATATGATATCTGATTAGGGTGGCTCAAATTAATTAAAAAATAAAAAGATTAAAGATTAACTATTTTATTATTTCTCTACGTTTTCGTAAATCGACTTTTATTTGTATTTTTTTTAATAGGATAAAACTTTCCCTGCATTTTCTTTGAGTCATTTTGTATAATTAACACTTGCCTAAAAAATGTTTACTAACAAATATAACAAATTTTCAAAAATAAAATCAGAGGTTTGGGAAATCAACTTCTAATATCAATTTCAAAAGTGTGCATTTTTCCCTGAAACTATTTTTAAGGGTTCAAATCATAACCTACAACTTTTTCAAGACGCTGAATCGATAAGAAAATGTATCATGTTTACGGATATTCACATTCCCATTTTGTATGGGCAAAATTGTAAAAAGCTTTACATGGAACAACTAATGATGCACCCTTTAACATAGTTAATGCATGGAAAGTTTTATCCTATTAAAAAAATACAAAAAAAAAGAGTCGATTTGGTTTGTGGACAAATGTGGACAAAATATTTAATCTTTAATCTTTTTATTTTCTAATTGATTTGAGCCACCCTAATAAGATATTATATCCTCAGCTGCTTTACTATTTAAAACAGGTTATGTATTTTAATTTTGTTTAAATGTTTTTATTTTTATTTTTCTTTCTATGTGAATTTAATAAAAACATATCTTCTAAGAGTGAACGAATATGAACCACCCTAGGTCATCTAAGACCACCCTAGTTGCCATAAAAACCAGGCTCGACCACGTTTGTCCACAAACCAATTTTACCTGCATTTGAGCTCACTAAGAGCTGTTTTGATACTGATTAATGCGATATTCATGTAAATTTTCTCATAGAGCATTGTACAAAATATCATAAAATGACAATTTTTAAATCTCTGTAACTTGGATTTAAGAAAAACCCTTTTGAGTTGTTATATTCATATTAAAGAAGAAGTTTTAAGCTTTCAGATGCACCGCGGAGCGTATTTTTTTGTGTCCCCCTCGAAAAGATACAAATATTTGAAAAAGGCCTATTAAAAACTTTAAAAACGCTGTAACTTTTTACCAAAATGACCTAGCGACTTCGTTAACATTTCAAAAGACGCGTATTTTTATGCTCTAAATATGTCTCGAAGACACCAAAATTGCCAAATATATAAAATGCTGTAGAATGATCAGATTAAGAGATAGAGATTTGGTGTTCACTTTGGATAAGGCCGATGCAAATATTCAAACAAGCTTTTGTCCTGAGATCAATGTTCTTTATGCCATATTTTTGATGGTCGTGTTTAGGTATGACCCATAAACTACTCTAAAATGATTTAGAATTTTTAAATCCAAGATAGCGACCAAAATGGCAGCGATAAAAGATTTTGAAAATGCATTTTTAAATTTCAAAGGCAATCAAACATTTAAATTTTACTAAAATGAGGCAGCAGAACTCGAATTAGATGCTTAAAGTATGAAAATTTAAAAAATATTATGAAATATTTTTTTAATGATTCGATTATCCGAATAATCGAACTTCGGATAATCTTAAATTCAGATAACCAAGACTTCAGATAATCGAGTCTGGACCCGATCGTTAAAAAAATTAAATAAATTTCATCTTTCCGGCCCGTGAAGCCATTTCATCCGGCCCGCGACGGCTTTCTAAAATATTTATATGACCGGTCCTTAAGGCTGTTCATGAAGTATTTAATACATTAAATTATTGTCTGAATTAAAAAAAATAAGCTTGAGATCAAATTTTAACATATTGCAAGAACATTCTTCATGTTTGAATTTAATTCTTATAATTTTTATATTGATATTATTAAACTGAAAAAATTGTGCAGAAAAACAAAAATATTCATTTCGTAAAATTGTTAAATTTATGAAAAAACTTCGATTGTTATCTTAAAATTTACAAAAAATTACTAAATGTTATTTCTTTCAGTTTTGACTTTTTTCTTCAATTTGAAGTTTTTTTCTATTTTCTTTTTTAAATAAAAACAAGTAAGCAAAACTAATATATTTTTCCAGAACAACTTTTAGTGATAAAGTTTAATAAAAAACTTAAAAATCAAATTATTCATACTGAAAATAGATCGCTGGAAATATTTTTAAAATATTGAAAAATGTATCAAAAACATGCAATGATCATTGAAATTTTATTTTTTTTTTAATTAAAAAAATATATCAAGGTGTTTAATTGCAATTGTCAAAAACAATATCTATACAATTTTAAACAAGCAAAAATTAATATAAGTCAAAAAAACAAATTTTTGAATGTTGTTTGTATTTCATTTTTAAAATCAAGATATATTTGCATGTATTTGCTTTAAAAAAACTCAATCATAAGAAAATTGAAAAAAAAATGTGTTTACTTTTTCATTTTTTATCAAATATTAATTCTGGCCCGCCACTGCTTCAGAAAAATCAGAAGGTTGGGCACCCCTGTTTTAAAACTTAGCATTTTTTACGAAATGTTTTTTCTTTTTGGTTAAATGAATCAGATTAGATTTTTTTTTGCAATTCCGAAAGACACTTCTTGAATGGAATTTTAATTTCACCGTTCAAAACAAAACAATATTGAAAAATGTTACTTTTCGATACAAGTGTTGAAAAGTTCAACTTTTCAGCATCTATTTAGTGCTGAAAAGTAGGACTTTTCGGCACTGGTATTAAAAGGTATTGATTTTCAAATCTGTTTTTGGTAGTCAAAAGTAGGCCGTTTTGTTTCTCCAGAAGGACAGGAAAAGTTGATAGTTTCACAGCGGGATTGCAATACATCGATATTGACTTTAAATATGTTTTAAATTTCAATTATTGTGCATTTCAAAATGAAAGTATACGAAAAATGTTCAGTTCTTATTTATTTAAAATTGATTACTAAAACAAATACTTTTGAAGAGCTGCAATAAATCCAAAAAGACTGCAAGTCTTTTGAATTATATGAAAAAAAACGTTTTATCAGTTTTATTTTATAAGCCCTCACTGGTCAACTTACGATTACTCGCAAACTTTTAATTCGATTCTGAATAAAATATAATAAAGCGTTTGAGAACTATGCTGATTTTTTTTAAATCTTAAGATCAGGAACAACTAATGAAAATTTCCAAAAGAAATGTTTTCAAGTTATTTCTAAATGTTACTCTTGATTCTTAAAATTTGAGATTTGAAATTCTAAACAACTTTAATTTTAATTTTAAGCCTTACTTCGAAACTATCCCAAAATGCTTTATACCAAAATCATAACAGGCTGTCGATCTTCTCGGGTGAGTTTTCAAAAAGCCGTAAGATTCTGTCAATAAATTTTTCAGTCCCTTCAAAAGCATGCATTGATTTTTTCGATCTATAATTCGATACCGTAAAACGGGGTGACTTTGATAGCCGGGGTGACTTTGATAGGTTTGCGATTTTTCCGCAAAATGAAGAGTACAATTAAAATACGTAAGGAATGGTTCAGAAACATACTGACCGTGGTAGAGAAGTGTTCAAAGTACCTCATGAAGAACTTTTCATAAATTTTTGAAAAGTTTATAAAGTTAGTTAACTATAGTTAAGAAAATGTGGATGAAAGTCATTATTTTAAACTTCTCAAAGTGTCATGATTTTCTCAATGAACATGTTTTTTAATCGGAAAACGGAATGCATTTTCGGATTCTTTGGACAATTTTCCACTTGGAGAAGGTTAAATAAGTTTGTAAATAATAAATAATATGCGTTTTTGAAACACAATTAAAAAAAATCTCCCAATTTATAGGCAAATTCAGTTGAACAAATTTCATGTAAAATGTGAAAACTTGTGATTCGTGCTTCGAATTCAGTTTAAAATGCAATATAAATCGATAATTTAATAAACAAAACTATTTTTAACAAATTTCAGGCAAAATTCCGACTTTTTAACAATTTTACCTAAAATTTATATGTATTTTGTTGAAAAGCTTTATAAACTTAGTTGACTTAATATAAACATTGATTTTTTTCTTACAAACTATATCAGCTACTTAAGTGATGGTACATTTAACGTACAAATAAAGTTTGAACATCTTAAATATGATTTTAACAAGAAAAACTATGACTATCAAAGTCACCCCGGAATTAAAACCAAGAATTTTTAACGTAACTATTTTTCTAAACACTATTGAAAAAACTTTTTTTCCAAAATAGTGCATGGACTTTGTGTGGCCTACCCCAGTACATGTTTTAAAAATAATAATCTTGAGAAAAACCTTACCTGTTGGAAAATATTCTAAAAACAAATTGAAATCCTATCAAAGTCACCCCGGTTTACGGTACCTCCCGCTCTAGACGGTCCCTTCTATATTGACACAGAGGGAGTTCACTGTACTGTCAAAATTTTGCAGAATATCAATGAATTTATGAAAATATTTTTCCCCAAACATTTCCGTACGAAAAACTTTTTTTTGAAGATGTTATTTCTCAGTTATAAAAATTTTAATGAAAATAAGCTAATAAAATTTCAATTTGACATCAGGAAAAGGTCTCAAAACAAATTGTAGCATAATCCCCTCACCACCTTCTAACCTCATTTGAATCATTTTGGAGTCTAAAACAACATCAAGAAACGATGCAACGCAGACAAAAATATGTTCTCAAACGATGCGAAAAAGCATAAAAAGGATGTTCTCAAAAATTTAAATTGAGAACGTTTCACCGAGAATCTCCTGGTGTTCGGTGTCTGAAACCTGTTCTCAACAGCAAATGAATCATCAAAATAACCGCCCCTATCGGCGACTAGTACAACTTGCTATCCAAGACGCCTACCCAATACATAAACCTTTGCTGTTCCCACTCCATCAACGAGTTCCCATTTCCCCTCCGAGTTTCGTTAAGCAGGGTTGCCTCACCGTTTCCCCTTAAAACACGCACACTCTCGCACAAAACCTTCGCACCCCTTTCGGAGGAGAGTTCTCACTACATTCGCGCAAACTTCCCCTTTCAACCAACACAATTTCAAATTGGAATTAGTTTGCGTGTCTCGGCTCTCTCGATTAGTAAACGGCTTCACTTCACAAACTACTAAACCCGCGGTAGACCCACCCCGTGCACTCCACTTGATTTATGCACACGGGAACGTCATCTTTTGGCACGACCTCTGACAGCTGCCGCCGTACAAACTTGATTCGCATATGCACAAACAGGTAGTTGCGCACGCCCGGAAGACGCAAAAGGTCATAAAGGGGCCGCAACATGGGACCTTAATTCGTGGACGGAGGGCTCGTCCAAATTATGGGTTCTAATCGCGTGGAATCGCGTTTCCGTCTACAGTCAGTCACGAAATGTCTAGATAGATTTTGGGTAGTTTCAATTTAAGGTACGAAACGAACTAAAATGTCTTAATGACTTTTTAATGTTGTAGCCGTAGCAGCAGCAGTTGTATAAACTAGGCTGATTTCGGTGCTTGGTTTAAGGTTGTAATTAGGAGCAAATTGGGGTTCTTTTTGTAACATAAGTCATCGATTCAGCTAGAAAAGTGTAAACTTATATTAATCTTTAACAAAAAATATCATAATACTAATATATAAAACATAAAAAATCCCTTTGGCCTATTGTCGCACTTAGAACAACTTTCAGGCTGTGTCAAAATGGCGTTTTCGACTCAATTTGACCCACAAGATTGCACGACATCAACGAAATAAGAACATACCGTCGGTAATATTTATTTGGCAGATTAAAAAAATTATGTTCTGTTTCCGATTTTAGCTTTTGCTATTATTTCATATTCTATTCCATTTAAAAATCAGTTTTTTTCCGATTCTTCTATAAACTTCTTACTTTTTGTCATTCTCGAATGACGAAACATCGCCTAAAATAACAGTACTGAAATAGTAGTTTATGCCACAAGTTGCAAAAGAAGATTTTTAGGGCACGAGAGTTATCCAACGAGATTCACCGAGTTGGATAAAAATGACAAGTGCTGAAATGATCAACTTTTGCAACGAGTTCCATACAACATTTTTTGCATTTCCGAAAAACACCCTTTGAGTGGAATTATAAGACAAATGTTCATGTATTTTGACAATAAGCCGTTTAAAACAAAATAATGTTGAAAAGTGTTACTTTTCGAAACAAGTGCTTAAAAGTTCAACTTTTAAGCACCCATTTGAGTGCTGAAAAGTAGAACTTTTCAGCATTTATTTTGAAAAGTGTTGCTATTCGATTCTGTTATTTTTGGTACAGATAAATAGGCTAATCAATTTTTTGCAATTCCGATGTGAAACTGTCAACTTTTCTTGTCCTTCTGGAGAAACGAAACGGCCTACTTTTCCCTACCAAGAATAACAGAATGGAAAGTTAATACCTTTCTACACCAGTGCTGAAAAGTACTACTTTTCAGCCTGTAATGGGTGCTGAAAAGTTGAACTTTTCATCATAAGTATGGAAAAGTGACATTTTTCAATATTTTCTGGTTTGAACGGTGAATTTAATAAATACATGAATGTTTGTAATAAAATTCCATTCTAGAAGCGTTTTTCGAAATGCCAAAAAATGTTGTAAGCAACTCGTTGAAAAACTTGATTTTTTCAGCACTCGTCGTATTTATCCAACTCGATAAACCTCGTGGGATAAATGTACGACTCGTGCTGAAAAAAACTTCTTTTGCAACTTGTTACATAAACTACTATTTGTAATTCCATCGCGAAACTACTCACTTTTCCTGTCATTCTTGAACGACGAAATAGCCTACTTATCTGTACCAAAAATAACAGAATCGAATAGCAACACTTTTCAAAATAAATGCTGGAAAGTTCTACTTTTCAGCACTCAAATGGGTGCTTAAAAGTTGAACTTTTAAGCACTTGTTTCGAAAAGTAACACTTTTCAACATTATTTTGTTTTAAACGGCTTATTGTCAAAATACATGAACATTTGTCTTATAATTCCACTCAAAGGGTGTTTTTCGGAAATGCAAAAAATGTTGTATGGAACTCGTTGCAAAAGTTGATCATTTCAGCACTTGTCATTTTTATCCAACTCGGTGAATCTCGTTGGATAACTCTCGTGCCCTAAAAATCTTCTTTTGCAACTTGTGGCATAAACTACTATTTTGCAATTCCGTCGTGAAACTACTTCTTTTTCCTGTCATTCTTGAACGACGAAACAGCCTACTTTTCTGTACCAAAAATCACAGAATCGAATAGTAAACCTTTACAAAACAAATGCTGAAAAGTTCTACTTTTCAGCACTGAAATGGATGCTGAAAAGTTGAACTTTTCAAAACTTGTTAGGAAAAGTTATACTTTTCAACACTTTTTGATTTAAACGATTCATGGACTCAATGCATGGACATTTTTCCCATAATTCTGTTCAAAGGGTATTTTTCGGAATTGTAAAAAACCTTGTATGGAACTCGTTGCAAAACTTGATTTTTACATCACTCGTCGTATTTATCCAACTCGATGAACCTCGTTGGATAAATTTACGACTCGTGCTGAAAAAATCCTCTTTTTGCACCTTGTTGCATAAACTAATATTTTAGCATCCGATTGACATTTTTTTTTTTTTTGACAGAAAAAATTATTAAAGCGAAGAAACACACATTTCACTGAAACCAATCAATTGAAAGAAAGTTTAACAGTTTCGTTGCTCCAAAGAAGTTTACCGAATCTTTGATTGAAGATGGTCCATAAAATTGCAATTTCCGATAGATATTTCATTAGAGCGTCTATCAAAAAAATCGTATATCCTCATCGTTACCATCGATTTTGAGCGCTTAAATTGAAAAAAGAATTGTTCTTCGCAAATTTACAAAATTAAAAAAATACGGTTATTTTACATCGAAAAATGTTATTAGATTATGTGTCCAAAATATTTGCAAAAATCTTTATTTTCAATTCAGTTGACCCACGAGCAATACCGTTTTATTTGTATTTTTTTTTTTGTGTTCATAACGTTTGTGTATGGACAGCTGCCAAAATTGTATGGAGACTTGCATGGGTGAACCAATGACACAAAATGGCTGCTTTAGTTATTCAGCAATTCCTCACGAAAACAGCAAGAAAAAAACAAAAGTGCTTTGATCGGGCTAAAAAATTTCTGGGGGTTCCCTGGCCGAAATAATCAGACCCGTATTTTTTTGTTAGGCCATTAAGGTGACCTACGCCGTGTTAGGGTGATCTGAAAAATGGCCATTTTCGTCGATTTTCGCAAAAACCACTTTTTTCAAAAAATCATAACTCCTCGCCATTTCAACCGATTTCAACTGTCTTATACGCAAATGAAAGGTGATAAGTTGGCCTTCTAAAGAAAAATAACAAGAAGTTTCAAAAATCTAGCATAACATATAAAAAAGTCAAATGAAACTTTAAAATGCCGTTTTGACGGTGTCTGGACCAAAGAGCCTATGTCTGGAAATATTTGTATCGGATTCCCCGGACATTTTTACATGACATACTAAAAAATGGAAAGCATTCATTAACAGGATTTCGAGACATGATTTTTTGAAAATAAAATCCGTGTTTTTCGACGCGCCGCGCGCAAAAACCGGAGAATGACGAAATTGGCAAAAAATCAACTTTTCTATGCATGTCTGGGTACCAACATTTTCGTAATTGAATGGCGCAACTTTTGGTACCCAGACATGTATAGGTCATTTTAAAGTTATCGCAGTTTTAGTGAAAAAAGTTGATTTTTGCCGGTTTCGTCGTTTTCCGGTTTCAGCGCGCGGCGCGTCGCGAAACACACATTTTATTTTCAAAAAATCATATCTCGGAATCCTAATAATGAACTCCTCCCATTTTTTAGTATGTTACGTAAAAATGTCCGGAAAATCCGATAAAAATATTTTCAGGCATAGGCTCTTTGGTCCAGACACCGCCAAAATGGCATTTTAATGTTTCATACGCCCTTTTCATTTGTTAGGCTGGATTTTTGAAACTTTTTGTTATTTTTCTTTGAAAGGCCAACTTATCACCTTTCATTTGCGTATAAGACAATTGAAATAGGTTGAAATGGCGAGGAGTTATGATTTTTCTAAAAAAGTGGTTTTTGCGAAAATCGACGAAAATGGCCATTTTTCAGATCACCCTATCACGGCGTAGGTCACCCTAATGGCCAAACAAAAAAATACGGGTCTGATTATTTCGGCCAGGGAACCCCCAGAAAAACTTTGAGCCCGATCCGAGCACTTTTGTTTTTTTCCATGCTGTTTTCGTGGGGAATTGCTGTATTAGGGAGGCTCCCACAAAGTGTGATAAAAATCAAAAAATACAAAAAATAAATGAGCTGATTTCGTAGAGAATTGCTCACATAATTTAAGAAAATAAAGAGGGTATTTCCAAATTGACTTTTCAAAAAACGAAAATGTTTGTTTTAGAGCTCTAAAAGTGCCCCCATTATCACTTTTCTCTAAAACTTAACCCTGAATTGATACGTTCAAAAAATGATTTCGGATGGATTCACAGAGCTCAACAACTTTCTAGAAAACAAAAAAAATCTAAACATATTCCTGGAAAGTTACATTTACAAAAACACCCTAATTTTCAACCAAGCCAAAAATTTCCCTTTTCCATTTGCTACATCGAAGTTCTGTCCTTTTTTAACATCGTTCAATCTGTTTTTCAACTTTGTATCCTGTTTAAAACTTCTATGACACCTCATGTAAAAAAATGTTTCAAACCTAATGAAGTTTACAAAGACTACGAATTGAAGTAAATTTCTAAAACTCAAATAAAATAATTCAATTTGAAAGTTGGTATATCAAGTAATTTAAATTTGGACATTTTCAATTAAAAAATAATAATATAATAACGTCTATGTAGTTGTATAAATCTAAATTCTGAAACTTTAGGTAAATTGAAAACTACCATACCGGTTTTTTTTTATTAAATTCTTATTTTATCACATTCAAAAAACAAACTTCTTATGCCCTTTAACATATGTTGAACTTAAGGAGAGCATAAACCATCAAAACAAAATTAAGTAGGGGAGAGTGGGGAGACTTGATGCCCTTTTTTGTATCGCACATAACTCTGTAAATTTTTCAACAAACTATGAACGTTTTGCATGAATTGAAAGCTTAAACATTCTACTATGTTGTTTTAGTCAGATAAACTCATCAAATTATGCCAAGCACTTGAAAAAAATTGAACCTGCATTTTCAAACATTATGAATAACTTGATCCCCCTTTTAACATTTTCAAGAAATTTTAAGCAAAATTTTTCTAATTCATCCAAACTTTTGATTTTTTTAAAGTTCCAGCAATTCCACATAAAACTTGTACGTTTGTGTTCAAAATATAACAAGAATAGTATGTAAAATCTTTAAAATATAATATATTAAGTATATTCTTTTTTTAGATTCTTTTTTTAGACCAAAATTTAGCATGTTTACAAATGGTAATTTTTGTTTACAAAACAATTGAAAAATGCTTCTAACTGCAGTAAGTCAAGTACAACCATAATAAAGGTAACCTTGTACGAAAAACCAAACCAATTAATTAAGCTTAAGGCTGATTTCAATGACTTAAAAAGGCATGGATCAAGTCCCCCTAAACGCACTTTTTTAAACAATTGATTGTGAAAAAAAAATATGGCGATAAATTTAACGTCAAATGCACAAGCGTTTTGTAGTTGATAAGCTTTTCAAACAAATCATGCATTTAACATTTTTTTAAATAAATTTTGAGGGTTTTCTATACATATCAAAACATAGAAAAAAGATCTCTTGCAAATTTTTTGCAGCACTTTTTAGAAAAATGTATGTAACTCAATCCAAACATTTTTAAAATTTTCTCTTTGTTTTCTACATTGAGTTAGAGTCAATTTTGCACAACTGTTTATAACAAAGCTTATTTTTTACCCACATGCTAAAGAGATACAGGCTTGGGATTAAGTGTCCCCGAGGATCAAGTCTCCCCACTCTCCCCTAATTTTTCTTATGCTAAATCCTATTTGGGTAACACAGCAGTTGCCCCGACTCCTCTTCGATTTGCGTGAAACTTTGTTCTAATGAGTGAATTTTGTCCCTGATCACGAATCAGAGGTCCATTTTTTTATATCGCTTGACGGAGGGGTGGTACGACCCATTTCATTTTTAAACATGCTAAAAAAGAGGTGTGTTCAATAATTTGCAGCCTGAAACGGTTATAGCATAGAAATTTGGTGTCAAAGGGACTTAAAATTGGACGCTCAATTCAATGGTGTACTCAAAATTTAGAAAAAAAACGTATTTTTCAACGAAAAAAACACTTTAAAAGTTTTTAAAATTCTGCCATTTTCCGTTACTCAATTGTAAAAAAAATGAAACATGCCATTTTGAGAGAAATGAAATGTATTTTTCGAATCTACATTCACCCAGAAGGGTCATTTTTTCATTTAGATCATTTTTTTTTATTTTAAATTTTCGTGTTTTTTCTAACTTTGCAGGGTTATTTTCAAGAGTGTAACAATGTTCTACAAATTTGTAGAGCAGACAATTACAAAAGTCTTGTTATATAAACATAAGGGATTTGCTTAACCTAGAATTAAGAGACTTTTTTATAAAGGGGCAACATCAACTATAAAATTTTAAGCAAAAAAAAACTAATAGCGATGAATCGTGCTGCAGTTACAGGTTAATGATTATGCAAATATGTCACATAAACAATTGCTTTAAAAACAAACAAATTGCGGAATGGGTGGGAAACTAGAACATTGTGCTCAACAGCTCGATCATCATCAATCTCCCTCATCCGGGGTGGTCTCATCATGCCGGACAGGAAGTGGTTCATGTTTTCAAGTGCCCCACCCATCCTCCTCCTCATCCTCCGCGACTTCATAAGATCAATTCATTTAAGGTGGAACCGAAACCCAATTAGCATAAAGCGTCACCGGCCAAAGTGGCTTCTATAAATAGTGGCAAATTATCGGCCAACAATTAGATAAGCTCGCTCATTTCTGATTCATCTCACCTGGTGGCCGCAGCGGCGATGCCGGGGCCCTTAACCGGTTCCCATTCCTGGGTTGTTCGACAATGCTATTAGCGGGTATTTCCTTTGAGTGGGGGGTTGGTTGGTTGGTCGGTGTGTAATCTCATACACACAAAAGCACAAACGCATCTTATTACAACATGGTAATGTGCATTAAAAACAAGCCCTGAGAGGCAACCTGTGAGTGGAAGTGTAATTAAATTATATTGGACTTACACGCACACACACACCCACGAACACACACTTACGTGGAGCAGGTGTGGTCCAGTAAGTAGGGGTAAATTGCTAATTCAATTAAAAATCCCCTTTGAACGCACTTTGCAAACTACACACGTGTTGGTATTTGTGTGTGTATAGTAAAATTAAGTGCATGCCTACGCATATTGCTTCAAGGTGCGTAACTATCTTCTTACAGGATGGACGGGAAAGTGCGTGATGTAACGTCATTTGCAGTATCAGTTACTGTTATTTTAAATGAAACCCCTATCCAGGAATAAATAGTTTTGTTATGGAGATGAATTTTTCTGGTAGAAAACCAAATTCAAAAATTTAAAGATGTCTTCAGTTACTGATGAAAACCCATCCAACCTCGTGACAGATGAACCATTTGATTTCTTCATCTCTCCAAATAAAAAAAAATATGATAAAATATAATTACCTAACAAATTTACCCAAAAAACAAAAAAAAAACAAAATAAAAATCTACATTTTCTGATCATGTTCAAATTTAGTGAAGCTGTTGATACCCGATTTCCATGCAAATCAGACCACCCTATTCTCTTTGGCATCACCCCAAAGTATTGTAAAAAGCAAGGGATTTCCAGCATCATGTCCGGCTGGTCGCTAATTCGGAATTACTTGGAGTTTGATCACGTAATTCTGTAATTCCGGAATTACTCAGTAATTTCGGAGTAATCCTGGCAATTCCTGATAATTCCATTAATTCAGTAATTCCAGAATAACTCAGCAATTCTGCAGTAATTCTTGTAATTTCGGAATAACCTAGTAATTACTTGTACAACCTTGTGTTTTATTTTTCTTTGAATGCAAGTGCTAAAAAAAGAAGAACGCAATCAAATTTTAAAACTCGTTTCGTTTAAAACTAACTAAAAAATCAGTTGTATTGAATCTAAAATTACTTCTAACTTTCAAAATAAGATATTTTGCTGGAAGATTCCCAGTGGTTCAATGAATACACTATTAAGAATTGAAGCTTTTTTTTATTTCTAAAACCGCATTTGTTTTAGATAAATATAAATTTTGATCAGAATATTTTTTCAAAATAGTTTTTAATGCAAACATAAATTTGCAATCAAAATGTAATTTACAGACACGAACCAAATATTCAATATAATGCCCATTTGAAATGATTCCAAAATCATCGAAGCAATCAGAAAATTTCACAAATGTAAAACATATAACATAATTGAAAATTGGACCATGAATTGCTGAGATATTTGCATTAGAAAATGAGGGAATGTTTGGATGAGACTAAAAAACCTTAAACAATTTTATTGGAAATTTTCTGATTTCTGAGTGTTGATTCCAAAATTTTTGAAGAAATCAGAAAATTTCACAAATGTTTCGTTTTTCATCATTGAAAATTGTACCATTAATTGTTGGCATTAAAACATGAGGGAATGTTTGGATGAGACTTAGAAATCTCAAACAATTTTATTGGAAATTTTTCGTTTTTTTTTCAAAAATTTACAATCATAAATACTATTTATAAAAAAACAGTAAACAGAAATTTTTCAGTTACCTAATATTAAACTTTAAGTGGTTATATCTTGAAAACGATGCACGTCATCAAAAAATCTGCGAATTACTTTTTGATTGCAAATTTGATTTTCAATTAAAAACTGAAACTGCTACAGAGGCATAGTCTGAGAAACTACAAAAAATACTGCATATTTATTTTTACACGTAAAATATAGGAAATGTTTCTTCATTGGCTAAGTCACATAACACAAGTAAAACTTCCTGCCCTTAAATTTTCTAAAATTTTATGAGTTCTTCTTTAAAATGCTTTTGAAAGAACAAAAAAAAAGGTTGAAAAATTGATAATTGGCGAATTTTCAGATTGAAGCCAGTTGAGGCAGGGTTGGATTATAGAGAGTTTTTTTTCTTTGTTTGATTGCCATGAGTCCACTGCGACCATTTATTTGATCTATTGTCGACCTGCTGATCTATTTTTAGATCTGCAGAGGCTGCCAATTTGCTGTTCTTGGGCATTTGGGGAACAAAGCACACGCGCTATTGTTGAGCAAGTGTGTTGATCTGTCCACACGCCGTAACATTTTTCCTTTCCTCTATGCTGTTGTACTTTCCATATGTGTCGCTAGAACTGAAGTGCACTTTTTTATTACGCTACTTAGGATGTGTTCCCAGTGAAATCCCAAAAGCCCGGGACTCTTTCTAAGCAGTTTTTTTTTGTCCCTCCAAGCACATTTTGCGGTTGGGCCCAGCGCGCTCCGCAGATGCAAATATACAGAGCACTGCCGGTCCTCGAAACATGTGAAAAGTACGAGGAAAGGTGGTGCCAAGCCATGTGGGTTTCAAACCACGACCTTCCGTTTATCAAACGAAACCTGTAACCAATAGACCACAGGAGCTCGGCTTATAGAGGGTTTAGTTTGAACCAAATCAATAACGAAAATTTTTATAAATTTGAGAAAAATCTTTTTGTTTCATAAAAATTGAAATTAAAAAAAATATATACTGCCCATGATCGCATAAATGTCCCATATGCATTTTCATCACTTTTGAGTTATTGATGCAGTTTTGTTCAAAATCGTGTGCTCTTTCAAAAGAGCCTATAACATCCAGTACTTTGTTCTAAAATAAAGAGGAAATCCTGTTTTTTCGTGAAAACTTAACACGTAGCCTTATGTGTGGGACAAACTTCCCTTGCGTTTTTCACAGCTTGCTGTTTTTGCATATGGGACATTTATGTGAACATAGACAGTATAGCAACAGCAAAATTTATGGCGAAAAAAAAAGATTTTTTCTAAATCTTTTTGTAAAACCTTTAAACGGCATAAAAAATCATAAAATAATGATAAGGCCGATGCAAATATTTAAAAAAGTTTTTGTCCCTCGGCCCTGGCCGTGGTCAAGGGGGGTGGCAAAAAAATAAAAAATATATAAAAATTTGAATAACAAGCCATAGTCTTCACATTTAAATAAAAAAAAGTGTTTTAAAATGCATTTTACACTAGTTCAGTTGTTTTGCAATCATTAGTTTTCAAAAAATCTAAGATCTGACAAAAACAAAAATTGTATCGAAAAAAAAATTGCATCGAAAATTTTCAAAAAATCTTAAGATTTTTTAATAAACCCAAGCATGCTAAAAATGATTTTAAACGCAGGAGAATGTATTTTAATTTGATTTCAGCTGGTTGCACTTGAATTTTCATTGAAATTTTGAAGTTTATTTTAAAAATATTTTTTTTGCCCCCTGATTTTTCGGGCTAATTTTGAAGGGGGGGGGGAGGGGTGACAAAAACTTTTAAAAATATTTGTACCAGCCTAAACAGCTTTGTCGAAACAGCAAAAGCACTTTAAAATTTTTAACATATAACGAAATTTCACGTTCAAAATGCATGATTCATATTTTTTTTTTGCATTGTTTTCTTTTTTTTTTCTAAAATGAGCCACCAGCATCACGACGGCGCAGGGAAAGAGCAATAAATTAAGATAAGTCTTTTATTAAAATTGACGAAAAAACGTTCTAAAGCACAGTCTGTTCTTAACGAAATCTGAACAGATTTCAAATGGGAACTGAACATTTTAATTCTAAATCTCGCAATTTTGAACCTTTTTTGAGCAAATTTTTACTTTTTTTAGAGTTGTACAGATTTTTGATGCAATCATGCTATAATAACACTCTTCCTGTTATTTTCGCACCACCAACTGGTATAAAACGGATAAGCAAAGCTCTTTCGCCAGACAGGTCCATTCTCGCCACCAACCTCATCTGATCGCGAATCTTCCACCGAAAAAAAATGAAGACATTCAACGACGGGCACCTCTGGACGGTTGGCGCCTTTCTTCTCGCACTCGCCGTCGGTGGAGCGTTCGGCAAACGTGGCATCTTTTCCAACGTGAACCCCAAAGGAGAGTTGAGCTACTTTAGAGGGGCGATTGCCCCAACCGATGTGCTGTGCCTCAAGTTCTACATCGGCAAGAAGACGACCCTGCCGCTGCAGGTTCCCGTGCTGACCAATGTGAAGTTTTTTTTTAGTTTGTTAAAAAATGATTTGATAAATTTTAAAGAAAACTTGTTTTTGCATTTTCAGCTTCCTTTGAGCGCTATCAAGGCCACCGCGTGGGAGTTTAACAAGATTGGCTTCCAAATGGACGTTCAGATTGGCGGATTGGGTGCGACGACGACGGTTCTTAACTTTCATGGCCCGGACAAGGCACTGTACCCGATTGAGGTGGAGTGCTACTGTACTGCTGCACCACCAGCTGTACCATAAAATCAATTAAATACACTGAGTTGAGTTGCATCAACTCCAGAATCAAAACTCGAAATCCTGACCTGAACCAATAAATCTCCAGTTGCTTCACTTTTAACACACTTTTCGATTGCATCCGAAAAAACTGGGTCAACCCCGCAGGTTCACCCGTAATTGGATCAACCTGACCCCTTTTAGCACTCCGTAACAATGCACAATTACAAAATGCATGTTTCTTCCCCTTTTTTTCTCGTCGAAATTGCCCAGGCTGGAAAAGACCCTTTCTGCTTTTCAACAACAGAATCAGTTGTCTAGTCCGTGCCTCTCGGACGTCGGACGATGCATGCTGGTCGTCAGTGATGCAGCACTGCTATTTTAGTATGCACCGTGGTCTTTCTGTTGGTCATCTGATGTACGATGAAGAGGTTGACCATCATGACAAGGTTGTGCATCAGAATGTGAAGCTGTGGAGTCGGAATCGGTGGAATTGGAACTTTTTGAGGACCCGGAGTCAGAGCCGGAATTGACAAATCTCATGAAGATCCTTTATAATCGTAACAGTGATGCCATACTTATAATACATGACACTTGATGGCCTATCTACAATCACTTAGCTTAGAACATCTAAGTAAAGTAGTTACTTAGGAAAGTCTGCAACTTACGTTCGTCATCCACAATCAACTTAGAAAACTTGCTGGGCTGATATACGTTGCTATGCAGTTGTTTGTTTACCTTTGATATGGAAACGTCAACTTACCGTAGATTTTGAAATTTTCCAAACCAAACGTCAGTTTCTAATTTGATTACTTTTCCATTGTAGAAACTCAGATTCATTTCCATTGATTCAAATTCCTAAGCTAAGTGAAATTTTCTAGGCTAAGTGATTGTAGATAGGCCATGAAAAGCATTCAGGGAAATAAGTGACTGTACTATCTTACCGCATGCCATTTTTTGACGTTTCGAGAAAAACGCAATGTAAACATTGTTACCGTAAACTGGGGTCAATCGGAACACATGGGGTGAATTGGGACAGCAGTTTTAACCATTTTGGAGCACAATATTGTGATTTTTCTGGTTGGTTTCGGTTAGAACAGACTCAGACCAACAAAATGTGTACATCCCTTTCCAAATTTAAAAGCTTTAAGTGGTCAAAAAACTGCTGTCCCTATTCAGACTGTAGTCCCGATTCACCCCAGATTACGGTACTAAACAATAACAAACACTTATTTTTTTTTGGCTGACCGTTTTAAGCACAGTTCCAAAGTTTGGTTGAATTTGGTTGCCGGAGTCCTGAGTTACAATCAAAAATGTATACAGTAGTTGGACATATACGTGTGACAAAACGTCATTTGATTAAATTCCCTTAGGTCTGTTGTCGCAATTGCAAGGTGGCACAATCAGTTCGAATCTAATTTTTTATGAATATTGGCAATTTTGAACGAAGTTTTTACGGTTTTGTTGGATATTTTAAGGAATACAATCAAATGTTGGAAATCTGTGAAGGTAAAGCTGCCCAAAATTATGTTCTTAACTCAATTTGATCCAAAATCAACGTGCAACAAAGTAGCACGAAAACGGAGACACGTTGATTTTTATGACCGACGATTCTCCCCTTTTCCCAGGTGCACCGGCCAAAGTGCTGGTATAAAACTGGTTCCCAAAACCGTGTTCGAAAAAGAAGGTGCCAGGTTGCGTCTGACTAAAGCCGGCAAAATCTTCCCCAAGATATGCATATATCCCTTTGGAGCGCTGTACTACTTTTGGCACTGGGCGTTGGACCGTCCAGCCAACGGGGAGTCAACTATGAAAAAACTAGTCAACTAAGTCACTTTAAAGGAGTGATTGCCCCCACCGATACGCAGTGTTTTAACTTCTTCATTGAAAAGAAAACTCAACTTCCCTTAACGGTTCCTGTTGTTACCAATGTAAGTACTCAAATCAAACTGTATTTAAAAATCTCATCATCAACTTGATTGCAGCTGCCTCTGAGTGCCATCAAAGCCACCGCGTGGGAGTTTAACAAAGTTGGCTTCACCATGGACGTGCAAGTGGGAGGTTTGGGAGCCACGACGACGGTCCTAAAGTTCCACGGCTCAGAAAAGACCAGGTACGCCATAGAGGTGGAGTGTTACTGTACTGCTGCTGCGGCGCCACCAGCTCTTGCACCTGCACCGGCACTGGTGGTTCCAGCTCCAGAGCCAGTGCCACCTCCGGTGGCTGTACCTTGAAATTTGTTGCATGTTATAAATGGTTTATTTTTATTTAAAAGTTGGTCTTTATAAATCATTCCAGCAAAACATGTTTCATTTCATACAAGAAAAATAAATATTTATTATCTTTAAAAAGTGATTTAAAAAATGGAACGACCAACGCATGTCCACGGACGCCCAAGCCTCCCAAAAAAATTGGAACGGTAACTTCAACTCGCTGGTTCTCGGGATTAACTCACTCAATCAAGATGATTCTTTTTTTCAGTGATTTGTTAGGATGTCTAGATGATCCTAAAACATTGCAGAACTCAATTTGATCAAATCTGTAATTTCTGCGACCGAAAAGATCGTTCCAACTTTTTTTTAAACGACTGCTTCAGCGAAATTTTTGGCGCCTATTTTTTTACACGCGAAAAAAAGTTGGAACGATATTTTTGATCACAAAAAATACAGATTTGATCAAAATGATTTCTGCAAAGTTGTAGGATCATCTAGACATCTAAACAAATCGCTGGAAAAAAAAAATCATCTTGATTGAGTGAGTTATGCCCAAAAACCAGCGAGTTGAAGCTACCGTTCCAACTTTTTTGGAGCCATGGACTTTGAAATGTTAAAAACAGATTAGCGTTAAGCTCTTTTAGTTACCTAAATTAGAGTAGTCAAGAATAATGTTTGGCCACATTTGAAAAAAATATTTTAAAAAAGCTGAGGAAATTATCATTATTTTGATGTTTTTAAACTTTGTTGATAGGACCCTTCGTTGCTGAGATATTGCCAAGCAAAGATTTAAAATCAGGAAAATTTATGTTTTCAAAGTCTCACCCAAACAACACACCATTTTCTAATGCCGATTTCTCAGCAGCTAATGGTCCGATGTTTAATATTAAAAACTAACTTAATCCACCTATGTGGTTGATGCCTTCCTCACTTTTTACCAACAATGGGTAATATGAGTGGTTTAGACACATATTTCAGCAATTTTTTTAGGTCCCGAAAAATAAGTACACAGATATAACTTAAGTGGTCAGAACACGAGACAGAGTTGTCAGATCATCAATTTTGTGGACTCGTTAGAAAGGATTTTCGATTACCTAACCAACAATGGGTTGGATGATGGATCCGGACATCGTTTACATGCATTTAGGTGAGATCCGGCTTCAAAAAAGTACATAAATATCACTTAAGTGGTCATAACTCGAGACAAGGTTGCCAGATCTTCAATGATGTGGACTCGTTGGAAAGGTCTCTCGATTACCTAACCAATGATTGGTCGGATGATGGATCCGGACGTCGTTTACATGCATTTAGGTGAGATCCGGCTTCAAAAAAGTACATAAATATCACTTAAGTGGTCATAACTCGAGACAGGGTTGCCAGATTTTCAATGATGTGGACTCGTTAGAAAGGTCTCTCGATTACCTAACCAACGATGGGTTGGATGATGGTTCCGGACATCGTTTACATGCATTTAGGTGAGATCCGGCATCAAAATTCCAGCACCCGATTCGCAACTTTGACACTTTTTTATACGTAACTTTTGAACTACTTATCGGATCTTCAAACAATTCAATAGTGCAGTATGGGGCACCAAACAAGACCGAATGCAACTTGTTTGACTCAAATCGGATCAGCCAGTGCCGAGAAAACTTGGCAAGAATTTTGAGCACCATGGGGAATACGCACACACATACACACACACACACAGACATTTGTTCAGTTTTCGATTCTGAGTCGATAGGTATACATGAATATAGGTCTACGAGCTGTTTTTCAAAAGTTACTTTTTCGAGCAGGATTATAGCCTTACCTCAGTGAGGAAGGCAAAAAATGAAACATTCGTGAAATTCGCCAATCTTTTCGGAAATAATATTTTCCTTTTTGAATTAAGGCTGACATATCAAAAGTAAGAAATATTGATTGTTTGGCCCTTTTGAAATATTAGTCTTGATTTAAAAAAATGAAAATGTTGTTTTCGACAAGATTGCAAAATTTTACGAATGTTTAATATTTTTACATTGAAAATCGGACCATTAGTTTCTGAGACATCGACATTAAAAAATAGTGGGCTTGTGGGTGAGATTTATAAAACATCAATTTTCCTGTTTTAAAATCTTTACATGCAACTAAGGGTGTTATCAACAATGTTCATAAAAGCAAAGTATAGAGAATTTTCTCAGCTTTTCAAAAATATTTTGTAAGTGGGCAAACATGTGCACTAATTTAAAAAAAATGAACAACTGCGACTAATTTCAAAAAAAAGTTACCTAAAAATGGCTATTACTTGGAAACGGTGCATTTTATCAAAATTTCACCACAGTACTGTTTGATTGCAAATTAGATTTTACATAAAAAAATGAAGTTGAAAAATTTTGCGACCAATACTCAGTTAAAAGGAGGACCCCGTGGCGCGGTGGCTAGCGGCTTCAGCTGCCGATCCCTCATGTGTGCTATGGATTCGATTCCCGCCCATCTCCTCTGGGTGTTCTAAACCTAAAACACATAAAAAAAAGTTTTTTTTTTTGCATATCAAGTTTTAGCTACAAAAAGTAAAATTAAAAATCACCAAAAAAAATTTACCGTCTTTCATTTTTATTTTCCATTTTGTCCTTATCCATACCTACAACTTTGCCCCAGACACCAAATCGATCAAAAACAAGATACAGATTTTTGAATTTTCATACACCATTTTTGCATGGACAGCTGCCAAATTTGTATGGAAAATTATGTGGACAAACTAATGATGCAAAATATCTTCTTTGGGCATACCGAAGGAACTACAAAAGTTTCTGTCGGATTGAAAAATACAAAAAGAAAATCGAATGACCGAAATTTTTTTTTATATCTAAACATTGACGAAAAAGTTTTTTTTTCCCGAAAACAAAACCTTTTTGCGCTACAGAGAAACCTCTATTTAAGCGGTGGCGTTACGCTTTTTATTTTGTAGATTTCTCTAAAACCATACAATATTTTTGCAAACTTCAAAACGCGTTTAGTAGATCTGAACAAAACCTACAAATCGCTTTTAAAAGATTGAAAAAATATTGCGTCATTCCAGAGAAATCGACAAATTAGAAAAACGTAACGAGCCGCGTAAAAAGAGGTTTCTCTGTACGTATAGTACATGCTATTTATGATTATGTATGGTGGAAAATGCAGTTCAAATGGGTAACAGCCCAAGTAACATTTTTTTCCAGGAGTGCTACAAGAGCTCTTCAAGATAGCTACAGCATAGCAGTTTGGACCGCGTCAGGATAAAATTCTCTTCAAAACTTCTTCAGGAGTTTGGAAGAGTACTTCAAGAGAGTTTTATCCTACCGCGGTCCAAACTGCTATGCTGTAGCTATCTTGAATAGCTCTTGTAGAACTCCTGGAAAAAATGTTACTTGGGAGTTGATTACTACTTTTATTAATCTAATCTAATCTAATCTAATCTAACACAAACGCAGCCAGTCCGATGAAAGCATGCTGGAAAGTCTTGTGATTAGATTACGCCACAAGCACTTTTCTTGTCATTATTAATTATTGCAGTACATCCGAGAACACCCGAAAATGTATTGCAAAAATTAAAGCGGCCAGCCCTAATACGTTGTGTTTACCGCAGAGAGGATTCTGAAAACGGATCACATTTCGCAGAATCTACCAGTTGATTACTACTTTTATTAAATATCGAAAGCTTTTTGAAAATAAAAAAAAATAAACTCGGATTTTTCCAGCCGATTTTTTAGGGGTTGGCGGCATAAATCTTTAAAAATATGAGCATCGACTTCAATAAAATTTATTATCTGCTCTTAAAAGATCAGATTCTTTTAAAAATTGTTTTAAAAAAGCGGTATTTTTCCTCAACTGTAAACAAATTTTGGGCACAAAAAATGTGATAAGAAATTTTATATTCTTTTCGAAAGATCATTTGATTCAGAATAATTTTTCTTAAAATTCTTTTTTTTCTAACTTTTCAAGGTTAGTTTTAAAAGCGTAAAAATGTTCTGCAAAGTTGTTGAGTAAGCAAGCAAAAATAGTTTGAAAAAGTTATTTTTTGCATTTTGCGGATGTCCTTGAACGGCCAATATCGACACAACCAACTTTTTTCAAAACTTATTTTCGTAAAATCGCAATAACTCGCAATGGTTACAAGCAAACCCTTTAGGCTCATAAATCCTTTTTTATGTAATTGCTAACTTTACAACTTTGTAGAACATTGTTAAACTGTAAAAAATAACCCTGCAAAATTACAACAAAAAAAACACAAAAAACACGAAATTTTAAATGAAAAAATACTCTTCTGGTATTGCAGATTCGAAAAGTACATTAAATTTCCCATAAAATATTTCACACAAAATTTTACAATTGTGTAACATAAAATGGCATAATTTTTGAAACTTTTTCTGTATATTTTTTTTGCTGAAAATTACGTTTTTTGGAATTCTGAGTACGCCAGTGAATTGGGCCTCCAATTTTACATAAAAGTCCCTTTGACACCAAATTTACAAACCATCACCATTTAATTGAAGCCTTAAAGAAAACAACGTCTTTTTCGAATGTTCAAAAATGAAAGTGGTCGTACTGCCCCTCTTTCACGAGATAGAAAAAAAGGGAGGTCGTGGTCATTGCTGTGTGAGAATTACCCACACGGATAGAAGTTCTGTAAGAAGAACCTGTAATTCTATGCAGTAGAATTTGAAAACACTAGAATGTTTACAAATTTGACAACATAATGTTACCGGATTAGCTTACAGGTTTCTATCCGTGTACTGCCCATAATTGAAAATTTGGCTATTATGCCAAATCAAGTATTCCGAGAAAAACGCGTTTTAGTGTTTGTGACAAAATCTCCGTCAAGGCAATTTCCCATAAGATTGGCATATTAGCCGTTTGGTTTTTCGCATCGGCAGCCGAGTCTAAGCACTATTTCAGTAAAATTCAAGTTCCAGAAGATGCGTTGGAACCACCTGGTGCTAATATCTCGTTTTTGCCAAAAGTGGATATTAGCCGTTTTTTCAATGGTGGGCAGTGTAACAAAACGTAGTATTGCCAAAACATTCAAAACTGTTCAATAAAATCATCAACGTCAGTTCTTCCGGTAATTGTTGCTCCTCGCTCTTCTAATTTATTCATTAGCACTAAAGTTGTATCCCCCGTTTGACTTCCGGCCTTTGTGTTTGCTCTTAAACTGAAGACGGAAGTGCTGCGGCCATAGTTCAAAACCAAATTAGAATCCCTTCTGCGACAACCAGCTTTCCCACGGCAACACTTTCAATGTTGACGCGTTTCATCGCTGGAGGTGATTTTTCCGGGGCTTCTTTCCAGGAACGAGGTGCCAAAACTATTATTTTAGTTTATTTAGCCTCCGCTACAAAGAACCGGTTCTTTTTTCAATATTTTCAAAAGGTTTTGTCCTTTTTTACCGTCGCTCACAGAAAAGAAAGAAAGAATGTATTTTTGTGATCCCAATTATAGCCCAAAAAGCGACAATGACGAAATTCACCTTTTTTTGTTGCCGTTGTTGAGAGAGGATTTCCCTTTCGACGTCGCCACCGGAAGGGTACCTGTCCGGCAGCAACCAAAAAAAACTAGAACAACCAAAGGATTCAAGTAGACTTTCATCGCAAAGGGTCTGAAGTCTGCCGGCTAGGACAATGCCAGATGAAATCGACCTTCGGGTGCGCAGAGGCTGTTTTTTTTTCAAGTTATTTTCTTGATCTTTTTTTCGTCGTCTCTGTCCTGACAGGTTTTCGATGACGGGCGACCTCACAGAAGGTTGAACCCTTGAGAGGGTTACCGGAGGTGCTGTCGCCGCCGCCGCCGGAAGGAAAGGGTTAAGGAAGGGGCTAGGGATGTCACTGTTGAAAATCATGTCACAGAAATGATTTGAAAGATTTTTCCCAACACTTTAATATTTTTTTTTGATTCAACATTTTGAAAACATCTTTGACCACATAAAGTTTTTATTTTAAGATTCCTTTTTTTTAATTTTAACAAAAAGACATATTTGTAGAAAACTTAACAAAAACATAACGATTTCACAAATGAGCAATTCTCAGAGATTTCGGTTTTTCGATTTTTTGTATTTTTTAATCTGGCTGAAACTTTTTTGGTGCTTTCGGTATGCCCAAAGAAGCCATTTTGCATCATTAGTTTGTCCATTTAATTTTCCATAAAAATTTGGCAGCTGTCCATATAAAAATGATTTATGAAAATTGAAAAATCTGTATCTTTTGATCGATTTGGTGTCTTCGGCAAAGTTTTGGTATCGATAAGGGCTACACTGAAAAAAAAACATGATACACGTTAATTTTTTTTGTGATTTTTAATTCCACATTTTGTTACAAAAACTTGATTGGCAAAAAAACGCTATTTTTTTATATGTTTTAGGGGACCTTAAATGCCAACTTTGCAGAAATTTCAAGAGCGTGCAAAAATCATTGAGCGAATTATGAGTTTTTGAACCAATACAGATTTTTTAAAAAATCTCAAATATTGGTCGCCCAAAATTGAATTTGCAATTAAAATATACTTTAGTGAAATTTTGATTAAGTGCACCGTTATCAAGTTATAGCCATTTTAAAGACAAGTTTTTTTAATTAGTGCCCATGTTTACCCACTTTTGACAAAAACATTTTTTAAAGGCTGAGAAAATTAATTGATAATTATTGTTTTCTTAATCTCACCCAAACAACCCACCATTTTCTAATGTCGATATCTCAGCAACTAATGGTCCGATTTTCAAAGTTAAAACTTGAAACATTCGTGAATTTGCGACTTTTTTGAAAACAACATTTTAATTTTTTTTTAAACAAGACCAACATTTCAAAAGGGCCAGACATTCATTATTACCCCCCTTTGAAATGTTAGTCTTGATTAAAAAAAAATGTTTTCAAAAAAATCGGGAAATTTCACGAATGTTTCATGTTTTAACATTGAAAATCGGACCATTAATTGCTGAGATATCGACATTAGAAAATGGTGGGTTGTTTGAGTGAGTCTTAGAAAACATCAATTTTCCTGTTTTTAAATCTTTGCATGGCAATATCTTAACAAATAAAGGTCGTATCAAAAAAGTTCAAAAAAGCAAAATATAGAGAATGTTCTCATGCTTCAGTCCAAGTCATCTTAGCTATTAGAATATTTTCGATGATATGAAACAACATATTTTTCGGAAAGATAACCACAAAATATTTAAAAAATCTTAAATAATTTTTTAAATAATCTTTAATAATTATTAAAGATTATTTAAAAAATTATATCAAAATTAAAATTATTCCACACATACTTAGCGAGGTTTATTTCCCTCGACTTTTCTTGAGTTAAGAAAGCAAGTCAAACTAATAAACGCTTTTGAAAAATAGACTGCAGAAAATTTAGGCTTTGAAGAAATCATAACAAAACTGATAGCATTACGAAATTTAAATTCTATTTTAAATTTTCTGGCAACGACTTTCATTGCAGTATAAGTCTTAAATTTAATTGATTTCATTGATATTTTTCGAATAATTCTCTAGAACTTTGCATTTTTTTGCTATTTTTAAATTTTGTATTTTTTGATTCAAATGAAACTTTGTCCATGCAATTCTTATTTCAAAAAAGGATCCATTTTTCATACCAATCTCCGTAGAATATTGCGGGTTGGCCATACAAAATCTATATCATGAGCACTTAAAGCTTTTAAATTTGGAAATGGATGTACACATTTTTGTTGGCCTGAGTATGTTCTAACCGAAACCAATCAGAAAAATCAAAATATTGTGCTCCAACATGGTTGAAACTGCTGTCCCAATTCGCCCCATGTGTCCCGATTGACCCCAGTTTACGGAACACGGAAAATTTTTCCGATTGCCACATTTGACTTTTCATCACAAAAAGTTGAATAAAAAAAATTATATTTTTTTGAAAGAAAAATCTAAGTTATTATCCATCAAAATTTTAAAATTCATTTGAAGAAGCTGAGTAAAATTTGGAATCGAAATTTTTGTCAAGTTACAGGTTTAGGATTTTTATCGAAAGCCTCATTTTTACAATTTAAAAATACCTTCTATATTTTACTCATCAGAAGCGAGAACGGGCTGTTCAATTACATTCTACATAAACAATTCAGATTGAATCCGGTTCAACAATTGTCATGTCGTGGAAATAATTAATTTTAAATGTAATAAATAAGTGGTGCTCTAACCGTGCTTAACTGGAAATACATTTTGAAAAAGGTTTGAATTTTGAGCAAAAGCAGTCTATTAGAGTTCGTTGAATGTGTTTTCAGTTAAATAGAAAAAAAAAAAACAAACCATCTGAAAAAAGGTTACTATCGTCATGATTCGAAATCCGAACACTTAGTAGCATATCATTTTTGTTATAGCTGACAGAAAATAATATAACAAGTGGGAAATGTAGAAATATCATCAGGATGTAGTTTAAACAGTCAGTTTTAAGAGAATGCATGCAAAATATGTCTTTTCAAACAATTTTTCATCAGAATTTTAAAATTAAAAAGAATTGTTCTGCTTCGCATTCCGGACACTGATAAAAGCTGATTCGAAATCCGGACACTTTTGCTTCTAATTCCGGACACTCGATTTTGCTTACAAATTTGGACTGAAATGTTAGTGAAAGGCATTCTTTATGTCTCAAATAAGCTGTTAACATCAAAACAATCGATATTTTATCAAATAATTTGCTAGAATTTAAGGAAAATCAACACCATAAATTTCTGCTTTGCCTTTCCGGTGCATTGGACGCTTATTAAATATTTCAGTGAAATATATTTATAATTTAATTTTATATAATTGCTGTGGCATTGATTACAGCGTTCAAACTATTTTTAAATGAATGTTGATGTTAGAATTCATCAAATAACACAGTTTTGACATTCATAGCATAGCATAGCATTGGTGTCTACCCGTAGCTGCTACTTCGTTATTGACCAGGACCCCCAAACATTGCTCCGTGGACCACAGATGAAAAGTAGGAACCAATCATCACCCCTTCGCAATTTTCAAAGGTCCCTATCATGCTGATCAATACCGACGCCGGCCACGACCAGAGGTAAGACACGGGGAAGTGGATGGGAATGTTAGTCCGATACTTGAGTGATGGGACCGCCAAATCGACTGCGTCTCCGACAAAGTATCACATGAGTTTTGAGGGGTTAGTAAGATGGGTATGAGGTCAGGATTCACTGTGGTTGGTGATGTGACCATAAGCAATTTGTTTATCGGTTGAAATTTTAAAAATCTTAGGCAGCCGGCTGCGGAAAGATAGCTATCTAGGGATTTAAATATAGTATTAATTCGACCGCGATTCTCCAGAAATTCTCCGTCGGCGTGCCTTCCGATCAACGGTGATTTAGGAAGGGCTTCATTTATTGAAATGATTATTGAAATGATATAGAAAGGGCTTAATCCAGCAATACGACTTGCTAGTCTCAAAAAAATAGGTACGTTTTTATAGAAAACTATAAAAAGAGAACAACACAAAAAAAACTCATCGGCCATCGAACGCGAGTGGAGAAAAAAAAAGAAAAAAAGGAGGTAAAAAAACAGAACTGCGCGTCCACACAGGCACCGCACTACTGATCAATAACACAGTTTTGACATTCATAATGCGAACTTATATCCAAATAATTGATAAAACAAGATGAGGTATCCTGGTTTCGAAGCGTCCGGGAATTCGAATTATGACGTTATCTTTTTTTTTTTTTTTGGTTCATAACTTATTTTTATTAGGTCCTTTAAGGTGCTGTGGCCAGGTTAAAACCGAGGATTGGTCAACGTCAAATATATAATATTAAAAAAACACCTTACTATCCGTACTTAGAGATCATGTAACTGACAAGGGTTACTTGGTCCAAGCGGGTCTTGCAGGTCTTGAACCTGGCGAAAATGTCGAGTACATGAAAATGCTCCACAGCTCAGCCGAACTGTAAAGCAGCTCTCCAGCTTCCTTCTTTGTGGTTCCACCGTCTCGGGTGCTACTGCTTCCTGCGGGTCGAGAGCGATCCTTTGGTTTTTCGTCCGGGACTGCACCCGGCAGCGGAGGGAACTCCGCCGGCGTGAATACCGGAACTGATTTTCCACTTTCCTTGCCGGTGGTTTCGGTTTCGACGCCTGCTGGCGCCTATAGATGAAGTCCGCACGCTTGGGGCAGCTGCGGTCCGTCGCTTCGTGGGCTCCAGAGCAGTTGGCACACCGCTTCGGCTGGGCTTCCTGGACTTCGCACTCGTCCGTCTTGTGGGGACCCCCACAGTTGTTGCACCTCCCCTTGAGGTGACAGTTCCTGGTCCCATGACCCAGCTGCAAGCAGTTCCTGCACTGAGTCACGTTCGGCCGCTTGTTCCAGTAGGCCTCCCACCGGATGTGAAATCGTCGCCATCGTGCTAACTTGTCGTACGTGCATTTTGGGCCAAATTGAGTTAAGAACGCCATTTTGTGCAGCTCAGAATGCCTCACCTTTTGACCTTCACAGATCCCCAAAATTCGATTTCAATCCTGAGATATTCAACAAAAACCGAAAAAACTCCGTGCATTTTTGTCACTTTACATATGAAAGTAGTTTCAATCTTGTCGTGCTATCTTGTCACTCCATGAAAATTGATGTAAGTGCGACAAAAGGCCAAAGGGATTTCAGGCCAGGAAAGTCAGGATGCGTTTGTCGCACGTACAAGCTAGACTACCGTAAACATTTGTAATTATAACTCGGGACTCCAGCAACCAACTTCAACCAAACTTTGGGCAATGCACCGAATGGTCAGCCAAACAAAACGTGTTTGTTATTGTTTACATAGCGTGCTCTCGTTTTTGAATATTCAAGGTCAAACATTAAAACGCGTTTTTCTCGGAACGTCAAAATGGCGGGTGCGACAAGATAGCACGACGACGTCGAAATGCTTTCAAGAGCTTGATTTCACTCAGCTTCTTGAGGTTGGTGTACCCCTTGGGGAACGTAACAATGTACGGAGTTTCCGTCGATGAGGCGAACTCTCATTTTCTGTTGATGGCACACGGAGAAAAAAGAGTTCCCAAAATCGTGAACAAGCGTTCATGAAAATGGGAACCGAACGTACCATGAAATTTGAACACTTTGTTCGTGGTTCCCATTTTCATGAACGCTTGTTCGCGATTTTGGGAACTCTTTTTTCTCCGTGCACGCACCTCCCAGCATCCAGGTTGTGCGATTCCTTGAGTTTCTTCTTGACGAATTCAGGTGATGCCGGTGGAAGTCCCCTGATGACGACGCGGAGTTGCCGCTCGCTTCGTTTCTCGTGGGTGTTGAACTCCACTTTGTTCGCAATCAAGTGGGCCCGCGCGGTTTCGAAACGCTCCTCGGAGATACATGTAAATTTTCATAGTTACAAATTTTCAATAAATAGTTTGTTTGTCTACTTTTCGAAAATTCCTCGAAGACCTTTTCATTCTGTAAACAAACTTTTTATTTAAGAAGTTTCATTTTAAGATTCTACAACTAAATCCAAGTGTTTGAGCAAGGACATCCCTAACCATCGTTTCAAAATACAAATTACTTTCACAGCTCACGGAACAATTCGTCACAGCATCAGTAGCAGCACCCATCGGAGACGATTCTTCATGCGCGAGGCAGGTAGCCTGGGCCAGGAAATCTCCAAAGGATTCCGCCAGCAGCCACGTCTTCACCCCTTTTTTCTTCGCGCGCGCTCGCGGCATCACCGTATCAAACTCGTCCTCTCATTTGCATACGAGGATTTGTTGTTGTTTCATCGTTGCCCAAAATTGCTCTTTAGGCTCTGTTTTTTTTTCTTAGTTCTTTTCTGATGTGGTCTTTGAAACCCGTTTCTTTTGATGATTTAGGTGATTTTTTTACTTTTAGTTTCCTTCTGTTGGTTGCAACAAAAACAAAACTTTTTTTTTCTTTCTTTCTCGGGAGATGACGATTCTCACGACGATGGACCGTTATTAATCAGAAAACAGTGCGCTGCCGCTGGTTGAAAAAGGGGAAAATAATGGAATTGTGCCAGAAGCAGCGGAAACTTCCGCGTTTTTGTGTTAATTTTTTGGAGGGCTAGTTTTTTTTCACTTCATGTTTTTTAAATGGGAACCGGTTTTCCAATTTGTTGCAGTGAATTATTCGGAAATTTTATTGCTATTGTCTGACAACAGGGTATTCCCTAGAAAAAACCAGTTTCAGTTTTATAATAGGTCAGAGAAAAAACAAATCACAAATTTCGAAAAACATAATCGTTGCATAATTGCCGTTGCGTGCCACCTCAAACAAGTTAATCCACCTTGAAGGCTGGCCCCATCCGTCTAATGAGCAGCGCCTAAATTGAAAAATTATAAATGGGCAAATATTAAGACAAAATGACTTGTCATCATTTTCCAATTACGCCCGAAAGCCCATTTCCCCAACCCCAATCCCCAAAAGTTTTGAGAAGCAACCAACGAGCAAAAAAAAAAGTCGTCGTTGATTTTCGTCGTTGCATAAATTTTCCTGCTTGTTAATTTTTCCTCCCTCGGTGCGCAAACATGCTTGAGTCGTCATCATCATCATCATCATCGAAGCAAATTTTTCCACCCTCTTGAGTTGTTGTGATATTCGCGTGAGGGGAGTTTTTTTTGCTTCCTTGCGGCCATGTTGGATTTTCTTTTCATTTTCTTTGCCCGGTGCACTGCACAGGGTGGGGGTGGTATTTCAAGTTATAAACTTTTCGAAGAAAAGCGAATGATTTTAAGAGTTATGAAATAATGTTTGATTTGCAGCTTACATCATTATTTCATCAAATAAGGTTAATTCCAGCACCTAAACCTGCTTTGTATTTTCTCATTCAGTTCATAAAATTGATTAAAATTTTGTACTGAAAAAAAAACGTTGTAAATCACAAGTAAATAATTAGATGCATGTTCCCTAAAATGTGAAATTTGTGCAGCTAAACAAAAAACACCAGCGTGACTATTATTGGTTTCGTTTAAAAGTTTAGAGAATATAATCAGCAACTTGAATAATCTCATAAAGCTGTTTAACCACGTGTACCACAATTTTCTCTCTGGAACATTGGAAATTGAGCAATTTGTTGCCTCACAAAGATTTCAAATCGATGTAAATGTTTTTTTTTTTCTAAGTGGCACCCAATTAGTCTATGATTTTCAACTAACGATATCTCGGAAACTATTGGTCCGATTTTCAATGTAAAAAATGGAACAAATACGACATTTTCTAATGCTTTCAATTAAAATAATTTCAATATTTTAAAATCAAGCTTTACTTTTGACAAGGTTTATGATTGATGTTTTGAACATAATTATATTTTTTTCATTTTTTTCGAAAAAAGACAATTTTACATTGAAATTCGGACCAATAGTTTCCAAGATATTGTCAGTTGAAAAATACAGACTAAATAGGTAAAACTTAGAAAGCTCGTTTTTAGATTAAAGTTTTTTATGAGGCTGTATCACAAAAACTCATTGTCCGATAAAAAAAATATCCGGAGAGAAAGTTGTTGAAAATTTTCTCAACTTATTCAAAAAAAAAAACAAGAAGTTTTGTACTTTTCGATTGCAAATTTGATTATGCATTAGAAAAATAATAACAATATTTGTTTTTGTACCAGTTTTCGATTTTTTTTCAAGATACACCCATTTTGAGATTTAATCTATAATCCTGCTCTAAAAATAATCTATTGACATAATGCTCATAGACCCACATTCACGTATATCTATCGACTCAACACTGGCTTAACCATATATTCGGATGCTAGATAAATGGCTGGAAATCATATCAAATGTCACAAGGTTGTTAACGATAAAATTATCGAGGTTCTATCTTTATCGTTATCGTTGTTCCGATAATACTATCGGTGACTAAAACCAACCAAATTATGTTGAATTTTCAAGCTTTCTCTTTGTAAATACATTTAAGATAATATGGGAAGTTTTAATGCATAAATTCTAAACAAAATTACAAATTTATGAAAGTACTCAAATTTTTATAGTGAACAATACAGCAATTCCCCACGAAAACAGCATGATTCGAAAAAAAGTTCTCCGATCGGGCTCAAGATTTTTATGGGTCTAATTATTTCGGCCAAGGAACCGAAATAATTATACCCATAATTTTTGTTTGGCCATTAGGGTGACCTACGCCATGTTAGGGTGGTCCGAAAAATGGCATTTTCATCGATTTTCGCAAAAACCACTTTTTTCAAAAAATCATATCTCCGCGCCATTTTATCCGATTAAGCTGTCTTAAGCGCAAAAGAAAGGTGATTAGATTAGTTTAGTTGCGTATTTCAATTACGAAAATTTTGGTAACATGTATAGGTCATCGCTGAATTTTTGAAGTTATCGTAGTTTTAGTGAAAAAAGTCGATTTTTTCCCGTTTTCGAAATTTTCCCATTTTTGCGCGTGGCGCGTCGAAAAACCCAATTTTTATTTTCAAAAAATCGTATCTCAGAGTATTGAAAACATAACTTCACCATTTTTTGATATGTTATGTAAATTTTTTCGACGAATCTGATGAAAATATTTTCAGACATAGGCTCTTTGGTCCCGAGACCTTCAAAACAGCATTTTAAGTTTTCATACGACCTTTTCAAATGTTAAGCTAGATTTTTGGAACTTCTTACTATTTTTCACAAATAGCCAAACTAATCACCTTCATATTGCGCCTAAGACAGCTAAAATCGAATGAAATGATGCGGAGATATATATATATATATATATATATTTTTTTTTTTGAATTGTGGTTTTTGCGAAAATCGACGAAAATTGCCATTTTTCGGACCACTTAAACACGGCGTAGGTCCCCCTAATGGCCAAACAAAAAAATAAGGGTCTGATTATTTCGGCCAAGGAACCCCCAGAAAAATTTTGAGCCCGATCGTATAACTTTTTTCTCGAAGCATGCTGTTTTCGTGGGGAATTGCTGAATATGGGTATCAAACACTTTTAAATAATGCATGCAATTTCGCTGTTTTAGAGGTTTTTGAAAGAAATACTTAAATTTTAACAAAATACCATATTTTCTAGAAAATACTCAAATTTTTATGACTTACAATATGGGTATCAAACGATTCCAAATTTTGCATGTATTTTAAATGTTTTTTTTTCATAAAATTATTTTTATTATGATTATCAAACTATTCGAAATATTACTTTAAATGTAATGTAATTTTATGACAATTTGAGTATTTCATTCAAAAAACTCAAAAACAGCGAAAATGCATATAATCGATCAATTTACCCTTCAATTTACCGATTATTACCACGTTTTCAATAAGATTCCGCTTAAAAATTATAAATAAATTGATTAAAAACAGTCAAACTAAAATTGAGTTATCTAAAAATAGACACCGATAGACACGGAGATATTTTCAGGAAATGTAGTTGAAAGTGAGTACTTTCAGGTGCATTGTTCGGTTTAGCGCCAAAATGCGCCATTTTGAAAACATAGCAACTTGAAAATAGGTTCAAAATCACCTAAAAATTGTTATAACTCCTCAATAAAGGCTCAAAACATTTTGCTGTCTTCGGCAAAGATGTGTAATTTTATTTCATAAACAACTCTTCAAAACATAGTAGGCCGCTAAAATGCTAACATTTTGAGTTATCACCAAAAAAGTGCTTTTTTGGACCATTTTTGCAAAAATGGTGTATATCTCGAGTTGACACCCTGGAAGGTCGTCACCCTGTATGTCAATAACTTCAAAAGATAGCCCTTATCAAGTACAACAACTCTTCCGAAGACACCATTTCGCTAGGACGTCAAATAAAGGAGTTATCAATTTTTTCCACTTAATTTTGCCATTCCGAACACTGTGGAGTGGAGTGTGGAAGGTACCGACCACGTAGGATGATTATATTAGTTTTTCTTATTTAAAAAATGTTTTATTAGTGATAAATGTTTGAGGGGAAAAATGCAAAAAAATCAATGGGTCAGAGTATTTTTTTTTCTTTAAAAAATATTAAGCATTGATGGTATATTTCGTGAGTTTTTTTTTTTTTTTTTTTGAAAGGTCCAATAAACCAAATTTTCAGTTTATTTTTATTTTTGGGTGTTTTTGAAACCAATTTGAGTCATGGATATTAAAACAACCCAAAAAGCAAAAACTGAAAATTGGGTTTATTGGACCTTCTCGAAAAAAATCTCCGGATTTGTCAGAAACATTTATTATTTAGACTATTTTAAATTAGTTCTTCAAGAAACTTTCAACGTATTTTTCTATACAATATACCTTAAAACGTGTCATGCACTACAATTTCAATATCAAAAAATAAAATTAAGGTTAAAATTTCTAATTTTTAGTTGTGAGTTTGCGTTCAAGCCTTTTCATGACTACTGCTGGCAAAAAAATATCACTTCTAACAGAAATTATCACACATGGGTGGATACAACATGAAATAAAATAAAATTGAGTAAAAAAATGTTTTGACTAAATTTTGAACGTTTTCCAAAAATTATGATTTTTTTAAAAACCTCTTTACCTTTTTTCAATAGCTCAATGCACTGCCAAATACATTTTTACCATGATTTAATTTAGCTCAAAATATGACATTTCCATTGATACAAAAAACAAAACATTTTAAATATAAAAATAATTTTATTATTGGCTGACTTTGATAGAACAAATTTTTAAATAATCCTTTTTTTATGTAAAAAATTGATTTTAAATTTTTTGATTTTCCGTACGTTCTACTCAACTAGTGGGGCAAGACGAACAACCCGTTGGGGCAAGAGGAACAATGCTTGAAACAACATGTTAATTTGTTAATAATTGAACTGTCTTCACTTAGATACATCAGATTAGATTGTATTTGGAACGTTTCTTTCATTTTGAGATTATAAAATAATATTTTACAAAAATTTATCGTTTTTTGCGAAAAAAAAATATTACTTAGATGATAAATAGTAAGTTTTCATGATATCACTATATTTAGTATGAACATTTTTTTTAACAAGTGTTCGTCAGTTTTAAGTTATTTTAAGTATTTATTTCTCAATAAAATATGTTGTTGCAGTAGTTTGTATTTTTTCCATACTAAAAATCCATATGGTACACTTGCCCCACCTGAACATGATTTTTTAAAAGCTCTCAACAAAAATAATCAAAAATTAAATCATACTTTATAATAGGTGCAAGTCATTGGCAGGGACACTACTGATCCAGAAAAAATATCATTTTGATAAAAAGAGCCTTAAAACGAACCTTAAGCCTTTTTTGTACATTCCAAATATTATAAAAAAACATTTTTTTTGAAAAAAAAAACTTCATTCAATATTATGCTCAGTGGCGTTTACGTAGTTTTGGCGGTTATGTGGTAGTAGAATCAGCTAATTGTATTGCTAGCAACAATTCCTCATACTGGAAATAAACAAAATTGTAAAAATTACGGCCGTACGAGGGATTGTTCCTCTTGTCTCATAGGTCGTCTTGCCCCACCTTCCCCTACTCAATTAATTTCATCTAAAAAAAATGAAAGTGAATGTTAATTATTAGAAGATTTTTCTTCTTGAATTTATAGACGAGATTTTTTTTTCTAAAAAAGCATAAATGCTGTCAATATTATTTCAATTTTTTAAGTTTAAGAAGATACGTTGGAACATTTTTTATCATCTTTAGCAGAATTCTCGATTTTTTTAGATTAAAGCAAAATAATTTCCTAAGATTGGCTAAACTGGTTGATTGACAGTTGTGATAATCGTTCGTACAATCTTCCACAGGTTTAGATTACCGACCGAGATCACTCTTCTTAAAGGTATTGAACCTGTCTCACTTTGAAATAACCTCACACAGGACACACCCGTTGCACCAGACTGTGGACAGCAGCTGCAGCAGCTCAGCCAACAGCTTGTACCTCCTGACCAGAGTTGGAGGACCTTGGACACACACATGCAAACACACACAGCTGGCAGATGATCTGCCCTATAGTAGATCATTGAACGGTCACGACCCATGCAGTATCAGGTTGCTGCTGAAATTAGTCCCATGGTAGCATATCGAGCATATCACACATCATGCAGTTTCATCATCACGATGACGAAGATAAATGCACTTCTCCGGACCTCGACAAGCTGTGGCAGAAGCCACATGGTGGATATCCCTTTTTTGTTTGAGGTTGAAAAGGCTTCACCCGCTTTGTGGGCTCGTGCTTTATCTCGACAAAAACTGAGGACCTCCTTTTTGGCACTGTTACCGTGCACTGGGGTGACACTGAAATGTTGAAAAATCTTGGTTCAAAATTACTCACGTTACCAAAGGCACCCCACCTGACCGTTCATCAACCAGCACTCTGATGAGAGGTTCTAATTTGCTGAAAATTATATGTTCCGGCGATTTGGCGATTAGATGGATGGATTAGTTTCAATCAGGCGTGCTCTTCGAGGGTTTTTCTTCTGTTGATCGTGTTACCACCGTCATTAACGGCAAGCCAAGAAGGACAAGAACCGTCGTCGTAGTCGTCCTCCTCCTTCTCGAGGAGTTGGTCATGGTTTGGCGCGTTTTTCGGGTGTTTTAATTTAATTACCGTGCCAAAAAAGGCAGAGACCATAAATAATCGCTCACACGGATCAACACCAGCGAGGGACGGAGTTGCTGGCTGCTGGTTAAAAATAGGATGTGTGAATTTATAATCATTTTACAGCTCTTGAATCACTTCGTATGACGCAAATTTCCGCGGGCAAATGATTTGCGGTGGAGCGTACGGGTTCGTTACGATTTGCCTCGATGGATGTGCCCGAATTCTATAATTGAGACTGAATGATTTCAATTGCAAAATGTTGTTGAATTTATTTATTTCTTTATGTTGAGACCATTTTTTTTTGTTTTTGCTTTTTATTTAGCTAATAAGGTAAAACTGCTTTTTTGCTGTCCACCTTGAACTTTTTTTTTTATGAAAAGTTCCTAATGTTTTTTTTTTTTTTTTCAAATTTCATGAGTTTGGTTTATGATGTATTAATCAGGCATAAATTACAATTAATATAATTGTATTATTTAGAAGTTTGACCATAATTTAAGAAATTGAATTATCATCGCCATAAATAACTCTAATGAATATAACTTAAACCCCGTGTTTACCTAAAAATTAAAAAGGTGTTTAGGTATTGACTATGGGAGTTGGTGTTCTCAGTTTAATCATAATTCATCTTCATATTTCATCTTCATGAAACTTTCAGGAGTGATTGAAAATCATCTTTATTCATTTCGAATAAAGAGTATCATTTTTTTGAAAATACTCTAGATTTTCACAAAACTACACATTTTTGAAAAAAAAAAACATTCAAAATTATTGTTTATTCAATATGGATATCAAACGATCGGGATTTTTCATACATTTCGTAGGTTGTAACAGAATTTTATAAAAACACTAATTTTTTTTAACAAAACTACGTATTTTCGAAAAAATGCTCAAAATTTCAGTTTTTCACGATATGGGCATCAAATTATCGAGATATTTAAAAAAAAATCGAAAGCTATCATAATATTTTTTGAAAAAAAATACAGTTTTTAAAAAACCACGTATTTTTTTAAAAAATACTCAAAATTTCAAAGCTTCAAAATTTGTTACATTCCAAATGTTTGAAAAAAATGCGATCATTTGTTATCCAACTGAAATTTTGAGTGTTTTTTTTATCGAAAATACGTAGTTTTGTGAAAATTTTGAGTATTTTCAAAAAAATTGTTACTACATTCCAAATGTATAAAAAAAATTCGATCATTTGATACTCATATTGTGAAAAACTGAAATTTTGATTATTTTTTTCGAAAATGCATAGTTTTGTGAAAATGTTGAGTATTTTCAAAACATGTTGTTATTACATTCGAAATGCATGAAAAGTCTCAATCATTTGATACCAATATTGCAAACATCTGAAACTTTGAATTGGGTAATTCTCTACCAACTCACACGAAATCGTTAAAAGTTGCCCCGACCCCTCTTCGATTTGCGTAAAACTTTGTCCTAAGGGGTAAAATACTTTTTGCGTTTCTCTTTGTTTTGTCGTCCGTTTCTGTCGCGGGTGACCATGAACGGCCATGATCGATAACGACCAACTTTTTCAAAACTTTTTTTGTAAAATCGCGATAACTCGTGATGTTTATAAGCAAACTCCTTATGTCTATATATCAAAATAATTGTAATTGTCTGCTCTACAACTTTGTACATTAATACACCTTAAAAAATAACCCTGCACAGTTAGAAAAAACACGAAATTTTAAAATGAAAAATTTTGTTCTGAATGAAAAATGTAGATTCGAAAAGTACATTAAATTTCCCATATAATGACATGTTACAAATTTTTTTACAGTCGAGTAACGGAAAATGGGAGAAATTTTAAAACTTTTTTAGTGTTTTTTTTTCAATGAAAAATACGTTTTTTTCGGAATTCTGAGTACGCCATCAAATCGGGCGTCTAATTTTATATAAAAGTCCCTTTGACACCAAATTTCTATCTCATCACCGTTTCAGGCTGCAAATTATTGAAAAACACCTCTTTTTTCGCATGTTCAAAAATGGAAGGGGTCGTACCGCCCCTCCATCACGAGATATCAAAAAACGGACCTCGGATTCGTGATCAGGGACAAAAGTTACCCCTTAGGACAAAGTTACACGCAAATCGAAGAGGGGTCGGGGCAACTGCTGTGTGAGTTGGCGGAGAATTACCCAATTATTTTTCGAAAATACGTAGTTTTGTGAAAAAAAATCAGTTATTTTTTTTATCAAAATCGTTTAAATTTTCGTAATGTTTTGAGAGTTGAATTAAGACAAAAATTTGCTTGTCTAGATCACTTTATACAACTCACGTAAAACAAGCCAAACTTCCAAATCATAAACAATCTTAAAATTTCAAGAGTTTTTTTAAGGCTTTTTGAAGATCAAATTTTGACTACGTTGGTTTGTAGAGGGCTTCTTTACTACAAGCTCTCATTAAAATTAAAAAAAAATGGCTTTTGACTTTACTTTTATTGCAATGATCCAATAACCAACTTGAGTAAAATTGAAGCTTTTCAAAATGTTCTGCATGTTGATGTGATGAGCGTTAAAAAACTGTTAAGTAAATACTGTAATATCAGGGAAGTCATCATTCTCTAACAGCCATTAAAGTAAAAACAAAATTCGATACAATTTCTCCACCCACCTACAGCAACATAAATAAGTAATCCATAAGAGAAAAAAATAGCAAGTTTCCATCCACCATCTTAGAAAAATTTTCTTTTCCATTCTTCCCACACACTCATACGCCCACAACCACCCTCAACCTGCCTCGTTTACAACCGCGCCAAGCGTCGCGACGCTCGCGTCGCTTTTCCATCTTGTTAGCAAGTGAAACTCATACACACTTATCGGTACAGTACACACAACAAAACAGCACGCAGTTATGGCCGCCGCCACCACCAACGCCAAGTGTGCGCGCTGGGTGGAATTTTTTTCTCCACTCGCTATTCTTTTTACACTTCACTTCCTTTCGAACTGTTCTCACCCTCCCTCAATCGGGGTGGGGTGGGGTGTGACACCCACTTGCAGGGTGACTTTCAGCCCTGGCAGGGCTGCCAGATTGGGTTATTTTGGAAGTTTCTTTCTTAAATAGCCGTTTTGTAATTTTTTCGATAAAATTAGTAATTAATTTTTGGACTGGAATTTTAATATTAATATTTTTTTAAATCATTCCAGTATAAAATAAATTTCTTTTAAAAATATAGTCAAATTATTTTTTTCTTTCTTAAAAACATTAAAAACTCAAATAATTTAAAATTAAAACAAAAAGTTCATTCCGGCAACCCGGTTTTCGCCACCCTCCCAAAACTCGCACCACCATCGCAACCAATGGGGAGGGTGGGTCGTCTGATGGATGAGTGAAGTGGACGGTTTTTTTTGCGCCCCGGTTCCGTTTCTTTGCTTTATTGGTTTTCCAGCAGGGAGGGGGAGGGCGAACGGCAAACGGCCATTTACGACGACGATGGCCACTAAGACTTGTACGCTGGTTGGTGATGTATTGTGAGGAGGAAAATTGAAAATATGGAAAAGCAAAGAAGGAAAAAAATGGAAAAAAAACCTTGTGCGTGTATTTGACGATGATGATTATTATTCGATTCCCGCCTTATCCACTGAGCTTCTATCGGATGGTGAAGTAAAACGTCGGTCCCGTTTTCTCCTGTCTCGTCAGAGGCGCTGGAGCAGAAATCCCACGTTAGAGGAAGGCCATGCCCCGGGGGGCGTAGTGCCAATAGTTTCGTTTCGATTATTATTTGATGATGATGAGGTTGGTGATGATGATGCCGCAGTAATGATGAAGATTTTATTTTTATTGTTGGGAGGGTTGGAGGGATGGTGATTTAGAGGGTGTGAGCTATGTTGGCCAAAAAAGATTTGTGTGGTGAAACGGGGGAAGGAAGTTATTCAACTGAATCCACGTTTTTATTAATGGAGGAATCGATAATGCAGCAAACACTGGCTGCGTCCTGCTGACCGCCGGAGTTGTCAAAGTCTGGTTTGACAGCTCAAGAAAACCATTTTGATCGATCTGTCAAAAATTTTCACAAGTATGGCGACGACTCGACCCGCGTGATCGTAAAAGTTTATGCGCGTAGCTGTTTTTCTATCTTTTTCTTTTTAATTCGCCCAAGCTGGATAAACATTTCGCAGGCCCTCTAGACAACACGCCCGAGCCGAACAATCGGCGAAGAACCTCCCGGACGCAGAAAAGTGTTAAAACTGATCAGCAGGCTCTCTCGGAACACGCCCGAGTTGACCACTCCTCCAAGAACCTCGGCCGGACGAAAACAAAGTGCAAAAGCTGTCCAGCAGGCCCTCGCGGCATCACGCCGGAGATTACCATTCCTGGCGAACCTCCACCGGACGAAACAAGTGTTAAAGCTGTCCCACAGGCCCTATCGGAACACGCCCGCGTTGACCACTCCTCGACGAACCACGACCGGACAAAAAAAAGTTTAAAAGCTGATTCGCAGGCCCTCTCGAAACACGCCCGAATTGTCCACTCCTCGACTTGTCGGCGAACCTCGACCGGACGAAGAAAAGTGTTGAAGTTGTCCGGCAACACACCGGAGTTGGAGACTTGCCGGCAAACCTCGTTTGAAAATCGACCAGATAGAGATGGCGAACAATCTGTCGGCGAAAGCACAAAAACTTCAACCGGAGGATATTGCCAGGTACCATGAAAGATACGGGTCATAGATGGAATTGACCCGTATAACATGGAGTTTGATTCTGGCAACCTACCGCTAACAGTGGATTATGACAAGATATTCACACACTTGATAACCAAAAACTCCTTTCGGACCGGACAGCCGCACCACAACATGAAGTCCTTGGAAGCGTACAAAGCCTTCCAGACGGGTTTTGTTAAGGAAGTGAAAGGTTGTCAGCAAAAGGATTTGTACGTTGTTTTTGAAAGGTACTTTCCCAAAAAAATCGTATTATTATAATTTATACATTTTAAATACTTAATAGGTACTTCACAGTATGAGCGTGAACGAACCACCAGCAGAATGTTGGCTTCTGGTTCAAGACGAGGATACTGATGAGCATGAAACTGGAACGATCATTTCTGCACACTGCGAATGCACTGCTGGTGCAGGAGAAACGTGCACCCACGTGGCAGCAGTCTTGTATGCCTTATCATTCGCGCGCGAGATTTGTTTGGGCAAACAGGTATGACATATAACAAAACAATAATTTTGTTTATATCAAATCTTTATTAATTTAAGATTGCCGTGACCGAACTACCGGCATATTGGACAGCGCCAGGAGGCTCGGCAAACCAGAACATGTTTGTACCTATCGAGCAAGTGTCCTTCGGCCGGATTCGCGAAACGTTCTGTGATTTGCGCTTTTTAATCTGGAGAGGTCAGACGAAGACTACAAAGCACTAATTTCAAAGCTTATGGAATCTGGTCAGGACGTGGCAGTAGCAAAGGCATTTTCTCAAGGCCCAACGGTACGGACGAGGACGAAGAACTTGTCCGAAATAGGCAGAAAATAGAAAATCTGTCGATGCTTGCCCTGTACGACGATTGCTTTGAGCATCTACCCATAGAAGAACTTCGAGCGGCGGTTAAATTTATGGACTGGAGTATTCAGCAAGAAAGTTGTGACCTTGTCGAGGAGATGACGAGACAGCAATCGGGTGACCCTCTCTGGTTTAAGATGCGCATAGGTAGAGTAACAGCTTCGGTTTTCAAACGGTGTGTCAGAACGAGTTCTTCAAACTCATCAATGTCGCTCCTTCGATCAATCTTCACGGAAAATCAAAATCAAAGTATACCAGCTTGTCTCCACGGGAAACTCAACGAAGCCAACGGTGTTGCTGCAGCGATTAAGTGCTTCCAGATTCAAAAGCACCGGAACGTTCGTCACACTGACAGTGGATTGGTAATTTCTCCCAATTTTCCCTATTTTGCAGCATCGCCGGATCAAATCATTACGTGTGATTGCTGCGGAAAAATAACGGTCGAAGTGAAGTGTCCTTTTAAGTTTGAAAATCTAAATCGAGAAGAAGGCATTAACTTATTATTGAATCAAAAACAAGCACACATCGTGCGTAATGATACTGGTGCATTGGTTATGAACCGCGACCATAGTTACTATTTCCAAGTGCAGATGCAAATTTTCCTTACGAATGCCAACTATGGATTTTTCGTCATATATGCATCTAAATTTCAATTGTTCTTGAAAGTTCATCGTAATAATGAGTTTTGGGAAAAAAATTCCAAAAAGGCAGAAGAGTTTTTCGAAAATGTTCTAGGACCGGAGATAATCGGACATTTTTACTCACCGAGATTTTGAACCAGATTTTGAAAGAATGATTTAACCTTAATTCATTGCATTATTTATAAATAAATTCTAACATTAACCAATCCTAAAGTGTGTTATTTAGTCAAGAAAATTACTGAAAAACTTGATAATTGGATATTTACCATGCTGAATCAAGCCCAACTGGACCTCTATCGCAATACTGTAAACCACGCTCACTCGAATTCGTCCGAAGAGACTGATCTGGATAAGGACATCGTTGAAATAAAGGTCGTCTTGTACAATCTAAGAAAGCATCTAACGTGGGTATACAAACTAAAAGTTAAATTTGTTTTTATTTTGTGATCCACTCGACAGTTTGTACAAAAAACTTACCTTTGTTATGGTTATTGCTCAATATTTACAAAAATATTCGAGTACACTTAACTTCAAGGCTCATCTAATTAAAACTGATTTCCATACAAGATAGATTAAAAAACTTTTTTTTTTGTTGACAAGTGCGTTCAAAATAAAAACTCAGCTGGCACCAAAGTCACGGCTCATGTGATTTACACTGTTAGGGTATATGAGTCATAATTGAGTACTCACGCTGTTGTACTTATTTTTGAGTAACACGTTTAAGATAAAGATTTGCGCATAATAATTCAAGCAAAACAATTTAAGTGGACCGAATTTGCCTGATCATTTTGACTAAACTTTGTACTCCGATATTAAAACATATCCCGTTATAAACCTAACTTTTGTGTTTTAAGCTGAATTGCTAATTCAAAAATGCTTTTGGAATGTAGCAAAGATATTTGTTTATGAGGTAAAGTAAAGACTTTTGTTTTATTATTTCCGTTTCTAACATCTAGCTGACATTTAGGTTGATGAAATTATTGACGGACACAGGTTAAAAAGTGCACAAGCAAGAGTGACAATCATGTGCAAAACATTAACTCCGTTGTGCTCGTGGTTTAACAATGTGATTGGAAGACGTGTGCTTAAAATCCCAGATTTTGTCGTAATGATCCTATGCTACGTTCTACTTCATTTCGAATGGATGCTAGAGCACGAGTTCTTTCGATTGCTGTCGAGCTAAGTTGCTTTTTCTTACTTGATGAGTCGGGTACCTTGAGAATAGCTCCTTTGTCCTGAACAGCCTTCCTTATGGTGAAGCCCCTATCAGCTAAAACAATGTCGTCCTTGTGTAGGTTTTCCAAAAAACCACAGGTTTCAGTTAAATACTTATCAGATGTTCTACCTGAGTAGGGTTTTGAAATAAAATAAATGGACCCAAAGATGTTATCCCTATCAGCTCCTTAACTGTGTGATGATGTTTGTACGTACTGTACATCTTTACAATTGCATCTTTAACTCCTGGTTTCTCGGTAAACACCTCAAAACAGTCGAGTATAACAGCTATGGGTGCATTATAAAGTTTATGAAACTTAGCGGGGTGTTCGATGCTATCAGATCAGGCGAAGGCCACTTAACTAAACCTTTAAGTTGCATGTACATAGAGTATAAACCGGAATAGAAGTAGCGGGTTACCGTGGCAGTACAGACCCGAAACAAAACTGACAATGTACTAAAGCATAGACCTAGCCTAATGTACATAAGTACCATAATTATAACTTGCTCCTTGCTCAAAACATCAGAAAACACCATAATTCCTGGCCTTACAAAATCAACCACTGCTGCTAAGGTAATATAACTCGGTAATCCTGTCAAATGTGTAACCTTGCGGTCGTTATCTTGAAATGAATGAAGATCCCACCGAAAGCACTCTAGAATTTTGTTCTGCTTCTCTACCGTTTTCTTCAGCGAGCAAATTTCAGCGTCTTTTTTCTCAAGTTCTTCCTTGTACTGTTGTATCTGTCGGAGTAACCCCAAGACATTTTCCCTGGAAATGTTTTCCTCGTTTTCTTGGTCGTCAACGTTCATGTCCTCCGGAACAGCTTCGTCAAATTCTCCATGCATGTCCTCCGGATTAACATCATCTAGCTGTTCATCGTGGATCAAACTGATGTTTGTTTGATCAAGCTCGGAAGGGTTCGTAATGTTATTGTTGTTGGTGTCTTCATTAGGTCCATCATCATAGAAAAGGTATTCCGAGTCGGGCACATTTTGAGGAGCATCTTGTGAAGTGTGCTCTTCGAGCCACTCTTCATCGCACTTGTCCGAGGCCCAATCTAAAATTAAAAGGTTGACCGATTTAATGAATCTTAAATTAATTATCATTTTTATGTGTTACCTGGAGAAGAATCTAGAGAAGTATCCACAGGATTTAGATTTATTGAAGGAACCCAATCGATATTTGATATATCGTTAGGAGGAGCAGGCTTTCCTGTTTTTAAAATAAATATTGGTTAATATATCCAATTAGATTTATTATATTTTTTACCAGAATGGAAATGTTGGCCACAAACAAAGTCCTCTTTGTGTTCTACTTTCAGATTGACCGCACTAATCCACAATTTTCGCCTTAGAACTTCTCTGGCAAGGTCCCCCTTAGGAATTTTGTAAAATCCAGTGTCGGTTTTTCTTTCCATTGCTCCACATTTTATAACAGCACATTTTCGGGGCATTTTCGCAAATAATTTAAATAAACTTCAGGTCGAGCTTCGCCTGGGAGAGCCTGCGGGACAGCTTTATCACTTGTTTCGTCCGGCCGAGGTTCTTCGAGGAGTGGTCAACTCGGGCGTGTTCCGAGAGGGCCTGCGGATCAGCTTTTACACTTTTTTGTCCGGTTCTGGTTCGTCGAAGAGTGGTCAACGCGCACGGCTTGTCTAAAGGTTATTTTTATGAAACTTGAATGAACCTCGGTAATTCTTTCTGGAGGTTGTTGGGGGGACTGTCCTGAGTCAGAGAAACTGTTTTTCGAAATTATCTATCGGTAAAAAATGATTTTATCTCAATTTGAAGTTTTTTTTTTCTGAAATGTAGACGCGTGGTCATTTTTAAACATCCTAGAACTCTTTGATGTCGTCCAAATGTGTGCTGATCTAGTCAGCCACATAAATAACAGACTTTCACACGGGGAACAACCATAAAAGACGTCTTTACGACATTGTGGGCTTGCCACAAATTACGTTAATCAGCTGGAAATGAGACTGTACAATAATTTTAACTTTAATTGTTTTTCAAGTGTCTTCCGCTATCATCAATGATAATCAATACGTCAAAAATCAATCAAAGTAGGCTTGTTGTTTATCTCTTTCTGTTTTGAGATAATTTTGCGTTGTTTTGAGTATTAGTTATTGAGATTAAGTTTAACGTTCATAATGCGCGACCACGAGGAAAACAGGCAACAGGTTTGCTTATTGTGTTTTGCCAAGGCAAACAATGGAAGAACATTGTCGAACGGCTTCAAAAGTGTGATTAAACGGTGTTTCATCCCCTTATTCGATGAATTTGATGATAGATTTCCTAAAGTTGTGTGCTCATCGTGTTATATGGTCGTTTACCGTTGCAGTAAAGGTAATATCATTTTTAACTTGTTTTTTTTTAACTAACAAGATAATGTACTTCTTAGGAGAGCCATTTAAAGCACCAGAAATTCATGACTACCAGCAGCATAAACAACCAGCCACAAGAAGTAATAACATGCACGAAAATTGTGAACTGTGCCGAGTAGCACGAGTTTCGTTGATTCCCAAAACGGCCAAGCAGAGAACATCCAAGAAAAAGTGTACGAAAGTCGTGAAACGTTGTGCGAAGTACGCAACGGAAATCGGGCGAGGCAAACGCCACATCTGTTTGAAAAGCGCCAGGATTAAGAACATTCTTGAGCTAGCAAGTGGCGTCGAAGGACAAGTCGCATCCAACATCGTGAAGCAACGGGCCGGAAAGGAAGGAGGTGTAATTGATCTACCGAACCTAAGAGGAAAATCTACCAGAGTAATGGTCAACCCGGAAAAGAACCGCAAAGCAAGCCCGATTTCTCACGAACGGTTATTGGACTGGAAAACAACCTTAAACCTTAGTGGAAATCAAGTAATTTTTTAAAAGCTTTTTTATATTTATGATATAGTAACACAATAACATTGATAAATAATTGTAAAATAGGTGCATAAACTGGCCAAAAAAATCCGCAACGGCAAACGATCGGCGATACAGCCAGAGTTTAAACGAGCCTTGGAAGTGCACACTCACGAGCTAGAGGATTTCTTCGAAATTTGTTGGACAACCGTTGATCTCTCGGATGGATATACATCATCTCGCCCGGTCATTGTGTGCAAATCTGTCAATGGATTAGTGGAGTACATCAAAACGAGAAGGAATATCGTTAATCCTAGTGTAAAGATAGGAATTGACGGAGGCCAGGGATCGCTAAAAATCTGCATGAATGTTGAAGCAAGTGGTGACTCTCCCACAATTTTCAAAGATTCAGGAGCTCGGCAGACGTTCATTCTGGCGATTGGGATGAACATTCCCGAAAGTTATGCAAACGTTCAAAGGATCTGGAACAAACTGGGATTGAAATCTGTGGAAGCGTTTATTGTTGGTAAGACTGAAACATTGTAGTAAATCAATAATATTAATTATTTTTTGTTTAGGGGATCTGAAGATCATTAATATCATAACTGGAATCATGTCGAATAGCTCTTCCCACCCATGCGCATACTGCACAGCTCAGAAGAACACGTTGGGATCAGAGAGAGGATTAACAAGAACCATTGGACAGAAATGCTGATCAGTGGTCACAATCGAAGAAAGATATGAAGCTGGCGAAAAACTACTACAATTGTTCAAATGTTCCATTGCTTTGCGGCGATGACGACAAGCAAATCCTCGACATCTGTCCCCCCCCCCCTGCGCTTCATATTTTCTTGGGCTTAATGAACAAGATCTACGAAGCAGTTGCCGAGAAACATCCCGAGGTAGCAGAAGCCTGGACGAGCGCAGCACACGTGGCCAAGCACACGAAATATGGCTTTGCTGGGAGACACTGCCGGCAATTGTTGTCTACATTTCAGAAAAAAAAAACTTCAAATTGAGATATGATCAATTTTTACCGATAGATAATTTTGAAAAACAGTTTCTCTGACTCAGGACAGTCCCCCCAACAACCTCCAGAAAGAATTACCGAGGTTCATTCAAGTTTCATAAAAATAACCTTTAGACAAGCCGTGACGCGGGCGTGTTCAGAGAGGACCTGCGGGACACTTGTTTTGTCCGGTGGAGGTTCGCCAGGGAATGGCCAACTCCGGCGAGATGCCACGAGGGCCTGCTGGACAGCTTTTGCACTTTGTTTTCGTCCGGCCGAGGTTCTTGGAGGCGTGGTCAACTCGGACGTGTTCCGAGAGAGCCTGCTGATCAGTTTTAACACTTTTCTGCGTCCGGGAGGTTCTTCGCCGATTGTTCGGCTCGGGCGTGTTGTCTAGAGGGCCTGCGAAATGTTTATCCAGCTTGTGCGAATTAAAAAGAAAAAGATAGAAAAAACAGCTACGCGCATAAACTTTTACGATCACGCGGGTCGAGTCGTCGCCATACTTGTGAAAATTTTTGACAGATCGATCAAAATGGTTTTCTTGAGCTGTCAAACCAGACTTTGACAACTCCGGCGGTCAGCAGGACGCAGCCAGTGTTTGCTGCATTATCGATTCCTCCATTAATAAAAACGTGGATTGATTTTCAAATGCTTGTGATGACAACATGGCTGTCAAATAATTCATAAAGAAGTATTGCGCATTTTGCACTTTACTAGAGTCTTGCGCAATTATTTTCATCACAGTATTTTTTCATCACAGTGATTTTTCTTCACAGTGATGACGACGATATCCGTTGCTATGGCAGACTGTTTATTTATTTGTTTATTTTTGGAAGTTCAAAAAGCTCGAAAAAGTGTTTGGACCGGCTAAGTGGAGGGACAACGTATTGTTTCGACTGAGGAATCGTGGTCTTCGGTACCGGGATGCAGCGGTGTTGCGCCGGGATCTTGACTTACGGTGAATCTTTGTCTTTTTGCTGGGCGGATGGTGGACAACCAGCGAACGTCTTCACTACTTGTTGGATCGGTACAACATCCGGCTGATCCGGCGCTGCTAAGAGTGGTCCCTTCATGGCGATGAAGGCCAGTGATTATCGTCCTCTATGTTCCTGGGGAAGGGGATGGGAAGGTGACAGACGGCGGAGCAGAAGCAACTGCCCGGGATTCAAGCTACCCATGCGGATCAATCTGAGATAGACAGATGTCCGGAGTTTCGCCGTCGGAGAGGGCGATTTGTTATCATTGGCTACCCTGGAGTTTGTTCAAACTTTTTACCAATGCTATATAGGACATGTAATCTTGCCTAATAAAGTCTTTCGAAAAAAATGTTCTTCCCGGTTCTACCATAAATACGGTAGTTAAGAGAATGTACTACTGTTTTTACCGAAAAATAACAAAAAAGGCTTCTTTCGTCTACATTGGTTTTTAGCCAGGTTTTCAGTCAATTCATGGCCTCGGGTCGAGATAATGATGGTACCGTTTACTGACTCATTGAACATAGCTCGAGATGGTCGATATAATTATGCCCTTAATCCGCCAAAAAAAACAGTGGCAACCACAAGAATCGATCCAGGAACCTTTAACAGACCATCTCAATGACTTATCTGCCTCGGCCACCACAGCTTGATGACTAGATTGTGGTCAGAAGTCGATGTAGTACACATGTTTTGTTTTGATGGTGTGATGGAAATTCGGTTTGCCAACTGTGATGAAAATTTTCCCGCAGCACTCTACTGAGGTGCAAAGTGCGCAAAGTTGACAGTTCTCAGTCCTGCAAAGCAGTGTGATGAAAAAATTTAGGCCTAGCACGATTGACACAAAACTCTAGAAATTGCTGCAAGGCGCAATATCAAATTTGCAATTGAGAAAAAATTTCAGAAGATTTTATTTACACAAATATAAAAGCAATTGAATAGCTAACAATCACAATTTATGTTTATGAGAGTGCTAAGATAGCTATTATATTTTAAAAATCTAACAATCATAAATTACATTTCAAAAGGGTTTGCAATTCAATATAAAACCATTTTTCAATATTATTTCAGATTTTAAAATTGAAAAAAACCACACAGCAAAAAATCCGATGGTAAAATCGCATTTAAAAGCATGCACACCACCTTCGTCAAAATAAACACTTAATATTACACACTGCATGTGCAATTTTTGCAAACACAAAAAAAAGTTGCATCCCACGGGATTAAAAACCCAGCACCAACAGTAAGGACTGGCGCCTTAGCCCACTCGGCCATCAAATAGATGAAAAGCTGTTAGGATAAACGCATATGAGCAATTCTCTGAGATTTCAGTCATTCGATTTTTTTTTGTATTTTTTAATCCGGCTGAAACTTTTTTGGTGCCTTCGGTATGCCCAAAGAAGCCATTTTGCATCATTAGTTTGTCTATATAATTATCCATACAAATTTGGCAGCTGTCTATACAAAAATCATATGTGAAATTCAAAAATCTGTATCTTTTGAAGGAATTTTTTTATCGATTTGGTGTCTTCGGCAAAGTTGTAGGTATGGATACAGACTACACTGAAAAAAATGATACACGATTAAAAAAATTGGTGATTTTTAATTTAACTTCTTGTCACTAAAACTTGATTTGCAAAAAAAAACACTATTTTTAATTTTTTTTATTTTTTGATATGTTTTAGAGGAAATAAAATGCCATCTTTTCAGAAATTTCCAGAATGGGCAAAAAATCTTTGACCGAGTTAGGATTTTTTGAATCAAAACAGATTTTTTCAAAAATCGAATATTGGTCGCAAAAAATTTTCAACTTCATTTTTCAATGTAAAATCAAATTTGCAATCAAAAAATACTTTAGTGAATTTTTATAAAGTGCACCGTTTTCAAGCTATAACGCTTTTTTGGTAACTTTTTTGAAAATAGTCGCAGTTTTTCATTTTTTTAAATTAGTGCCCATGTTTGCCCACCTTTCAAGAAAATATTTTTGAAATGCTGAGAAAATTCTCATTATTTTGCTTTATTGAACTTTGTTGATACGACCCATAGTTTCTGAGATATTGCCATGCAAAAGTTAAAAACCAGGAAAATTTATGTTTTCTGAGTCTAAGTTTCATGTTTCAACATTGTAAATCGGACCTACAGTTGCTGAGATATCGACATTCGAAAATGGTGGGTTGTTTGGGTGAGACTTAGAAAACATCAATTTTCCTGTTTTTTAACATTTGCATGGCAATATCTCAGAAACTATGGGTCGTATCAACAAAGTTCAAAAGTGCAAAATTACATTTCCACGCATAAATACCAACTTTTTGTGTAAAAACTTGTCTCTTTAGGTGTATGCGTGCAACGTCGAATGAGTGTTGGTCGACTACTGCCTCGAATTGCAGCTGCTCAATAAGCTAGGGCACTCACGACTGCACCGGGTTTGTTTATGTCACGATTTTGCGGTTCAGTGAATGGATCTGAAAAATTCGTGTATGCGTCGCCGATTTTCGCGTCATGACGACATTTTCACCTCTGGTCAGCACCACCCAAAAATATTTATTTCACTTTGTTTACACACATTGCCCATCTACAAAATGTGACAGGTCATGTTTCGACGTGTGACGTTACACTTGCAAGTGTAACGCAAAATCAAACTTTTTTCAGTAAAATCGCTGTATCTCGCCAACAGTTCATTTTAGTTTGAGGTTTACATTGACTATTATGTAAAATTGTCTGGGGCACACGATGGTGATAAAATAAAAAAAATAAAAATATAATAAATAAAACAAAACTGAATTTTCATGCTTAAAACGTTAAAATATAATTTATTATTAGTATTAAAGGGTTAATAATTTATTTTTATCGAATTCCTTGGACAATTTTCTTTAAAAAGCAACTTCTAGAACGTCTTTTTCTGAAATAGTTGCAAAGTTATGATTAAAAGAAAAAAAATTTTTTAATCGTCAAAAAAAGAGGGTGGTGCCGAAAATAAAGGGATGGTCCAGTTAGCACCAAACTTGGGATTTCTGTTAGCTATCGATAAATGAACGTTCCCTCCATGTTTGGTCCAAATCGGTGAAGGTCGAGTCCAAAAGTGTAACCAGTTGACCTAAAAAAATAAAAAAAAAATAAAAATTCAATTTGCAAGCGAAAGTATCTTTCTTTGCAAATCCTTATCGGGTAATTTTTTTTAAACTTGATTGCCGAAAATAAATTTTTGAACATATTTGATTGGTAAGTAAGACCAGAAACGTATGTTTCCTTAGCCTTAAATATTCTCTTCAATATAGCTGACAAATGCTAATAATGCAAAATTGTTTATCGAATGAATTAGGGGTTGCGTTGAATTGTACACAAAACGAATGGAAAAAAAACATAAGTTTTTGTATGAATTTGAATATTAATAATTCCTTAAAACAACGAGTGTTCGGTTTATTTTTTTTTTTTTGTCATTATGAAAGATTTTTTTTGTCATTTTTTTCAAGTTTACATTCTGTCAAAAATGTTCAGATCATTGAAACATGAGTTTTCATAAATCAATTTCTGTTAAATTTTTCACATTTTTAATAAACATGATCAGTTCCTAAATATTTTGGAACTATTTTTCAAGAAACTTTAAGAAACTTTGGAATGAGCGATTCATAAAAATATACGTTTTGAGAGTTTTTTTTTCTGATTTTTGTTATTATTCATATTTAAAAAAATACAAACAATTCTTTAAAATAAAAGTAAAATTTGAGTTCATTTTTAACTGAGCTGCCTTTTCAAAAAATGTAAGATTTTGAATTCATACGACTATTTGAGAACATTTTTTTTATGAGATGTGATAAAAATGTTATAACATAGGGATGAAGTTCTAGAAAATAAGCTAAAAGGTAAATGGATCGGTACATGTTGAGAACTGCTGTCATAGAGAATAGTGCAATAGCAATCATAAATAATTTAAGAGGTCGGATCCACATTTCGACAGGAGATATCGGAATTAGAGTGTGAATGTTTTTTTCCATAAAAATCGATCCACTAACCCTATTATTATCACGTTTTCAATTAGATTCCACGTAAAAGTAAATAAATAAATTAATGAAAAAACGTCAAATTCAAATTGAGATATCAAAAAATAGACACCGGTAGACACGGAGATATTTTCAGGATTTGTAGTTAAAAGTGTCTACTTTCAGGTGCTATGTTCGGTTTTGCGCCAAATAGCGCCATTTTGAAAAAAATGGCAACTTGAAAATAGACTCAAACCACGTAAAAATGGTTATAACTCCTTAATAAAGGCTCAAAACATTTTGCTGTCTTTGGCAAAGATGTGTAAAAAATTACAAAAAAAAAAATACTATTATCCAAATCACACATCCTCAACACCCTAAGAATGATCGTGTCCTTTTGCAAGGGTTAAAATTTAACGAAAAAAAGTACTACACAGTTCAAGATAGAAAAAAAAACTCCTCCTTCGTCCACGTGGTGGCAGGCAGCGGCGTCTGCGAAAACAAACACCACAAAGAGGAATTATTGATTTTTCCGTTCGGTTTGCGTTTCGAAACGTTTTCCGTTGTTTTCCACCACCGCCGCCGCCGCCAATTTAACCCTTTTTTGGTGGTGGGGTGATTTTTTTTTCAACTAGGACTAGTCACGGCTGCTACCTTTTTATCACCCCCGGCGGCGGCAAGTCCGTTGGATGATTCGTTTTCTCAGTTTTCAGCGAGAAAAAGGGTTAGATTTGGGAACCCGGTGAGAGAGAGAGAGGGGGGAAAAGACCATGTGGTTCATGGTCGGTTTGCCGCGACACAAGTTTAGAACTTTTTTTTATGATGGAGTTTTTTCACAATCAAACGAAAAACTAACTTAATCCACCTATGTGGTTGGAGCCTTCCTCACAACAATGGCTGTACACAAGTTTCATCTATTTTTTATATCCGGCTTCCAAAAAGTACATCGATATCACTTAAGTGGCCATGTCTCGAGACAGGGTTGCCAGATCTTCGATGTTTTGCACTCGTTGGAAAGGTCTTTTGGTAACCTAACCAACAATGGGTCGTATAGTGGATCCGGACATAGTTTACATACATTTAAGTGAGATCCGGCTTCAAAAAAGTACATCAATATCACTTAAGTGGCCATATCTCGAGACAGGGTTGCCAGATCTTCAATGTTTTAGACTCATTGGAAAGTTCTTTTGATAAGTTAACCAACAATAGGTCAAATGGTGGATCCGGACATAGTTTACATACATTTAAGTGAGATCCGGCTTCAAAAAGTACATCAATATCACTTAAGGGCCATATCTCGAGACAGGGTTGCCAGATCTTCAATGTTTTAGACTCGTTGGAAAGGTATTTTGATAACCTAACCAACGTTGGGTTGGATGGTGGATCCGGACATAGTTTACATACATTTAAGTGAGATCCGGCTTCAAAAAAGTACATCAATATCACTTAAGTGGCCATATCTCGAGACAGGGCTGCCAGATCTTCAATGTTGTAGACTCGTTGGAAAGGTCTTTTGATAACCTTACCAACAATGGGTCGTATAGTGGATCCGGACATAGTTTACATACATTTAAGTGAGATCCGGCTTCAAAAAAGTACATCAATATCACTTAAGTGGCCATATCTCGAGACAGGGTTGCCAGATCTTCAATGTTTTCGACTCATTGGAAAGTTCTTTTGATAAGTTAACCAACAATAGGTCGGATGGTGGATCCGGACATAGTTTACATACATTTAAGTGAGATCCGGCTTCAAAAAAGTACATCAATATCACTTAAGGGGCCATATCTCGAGACAGGGTTGCCAGATCTTCAATGCTTTAGACTCGTTGAAAAGGTCTTTTGATAATCTAACCAACGATGGGTCGGATGATGGACCCGGACGTAGTTTACATACATTTAAGTGAGATCCGGCTTCAAAAAAGTACATCAATATCACTTAAGTGGCCATATCTCGAGACAGGGCTGCCAGATCTTCAATGTTGTAGACTCGTTGGAAAGGTCTTTTGATAACCTTACCAACAATGGGTCGTATAGTGGATCCGGACATAGTTTACATACATTTAAGTGAGATCCGGCTTCAAAAAAGTACATCAATATCACTTAAGGGGCCATATCTCGAGACAGGGTTGCCAGATCTTCAATGCTTTAGACTCGTTGAAAAGGTCTTTTGATAATCTAACCAACGATGGGTCGTATAGTGGATCCGGACATAGTTTACATACATTTAAGTGAGATCCGGCTTCAAAAAAGTACATCAATATCACTTAAGTGGCCATATCTCGAGACAGGGCTGCCAGATCTTCAATGTTGTAGACTCGTTGGAAAGGTCTTTTGATAACCTTACCAACAATGGGTCGTATAGTGGATCCGGACATAGTTTACATACATTTAAGTGAGATCCGGCTTCAAAAAGTACATCAATATCACTTAAGTGGCCATATCTCGAGACAGGGTTGCCAGATCTTCAATGTTTTGGACTCGTTGGAAAGGTCTTTTGATAACCTAACCAACGATGGGTCGGATGATGGACCCGGACATAGTTTACATGCAGTTAAGTGAGATCCAAAAATATGTGAAAACACATTTTTATACATAACTTTTGAACTACTTATCGAAACTTCAATCTGTATAAAACTCGATCTATGGGACCCTAAACCAAGTCAGATGCAACAAGTTCGGGTCAAATCGGTTCAGCCAGTGCCGAGAAACATGAGCTAGTTTGTTGGTCACATACATACATACACACACACATACACACACACATACACACACACATACACACACACATACACACAGACATTTGTTCAGTTTTCGATTCTGAGTCGATATGTGTACATGAAGGTGGGTCTACAACGTTTTTATACGAAGTTCATTTTTAGAGCAGGATTATAGCCTTACCTCAGTGAGGAAGGCAAAATAGGATGGATTTCATTACGGAGGTTATTCATTGGAATCAGTGATCCGTATGGATGAGAAATGGTCCTCCGGGTGCTGGTCTGTCTGGAGTAGTCAATGGTGTTTTGTACGCTCTGGTTTGAACTTTTTACTATATTTTAACTAGTTGCTGAAAATTTGTAGAAAACACCTTAGTCTTATCGATGAAAAACGTTTTCAACTTTCTTGTACCCTTATATGAGTTAGATTCACTACACTGTTATAAAATTTCCTGTGCGCCCAACGCTGTCCCATAACCCCATTAATTACTGATATCCTCTCGATCATAATCAAATATGTTCCATTCGAGCAGGTAAACAAGCTCGCCGTTACTCCGGGCAGCCCACTGGGACGAAATTCGATCCGGACGCGTCGTACTATATCGTAAACAACCCGAATCGCTCCCCCCTGTGCAGTCCGAGGTGACGTCCAGTTTTACGCAGCTGGCTCATGTGGGCCAAACAGGGAGTCAGTCGTCCAGATTCGGGGCCGCCGAGGTCTTCTTCCAAGAATCGACGAAATTCGATAACCTGCCAAGGGCGATCAAAGTCGACGCGCAAACACGCACGCACGAATTCACTTTGTGCTTAGTTGTCTTATTTTTGTTTATTTTTAGTTTTTAGTTTTTAGTTTTGAGTTTTTAGTTTTTAGTTTTTAGTTTTTAGTTTTTAGTTTTTAGTTTTTAGTTTTTAGTTTTTAGTTTTTAGTTTTTAGTTTTTAGTTTTTAGTTTTTAGTTTTTAGTTTTTAGTTTTTAGTTTTTAGTTTTTAGTTTTTAGTTTTTAGTTTTTAGTTTTTAGTTTTTAGTTTTTAGTTTTTAGTTTTTAGTTTTTAGTTTTTAGTTTTTAGTTTTTAGTTTTTAGTTTTTAGTTTTTAGTTTTTAGTTTTTAGTTTTTAGTTTTTAGTTTTTAGTTTTTAGTTTTTAGTTTTTAGTTTTTAGTTTTTAGTTTTTAGTTTTAAGTTTTTAGTGTTTAGTGTTTAGTGTTTGATTTTTAGTTTTTAGTTTTTAGTTTTTAGTTTTTAGTTTTTAGTTTTTAGTTTTTAGTTTTTAGTTTTTAGTTTTTAGTTTTTAGTTTTTAGTTTTTAGTTTTTAGTTTTTAGTTTTTAGTTTTTAGTTTTTAGTTTTTAGTTTTTAGTTTTTAGTTTTTAGTTTTTAGTTTTTAGTTTTTAGTTTTTAGTTTTTAGTTTTTAGTTTTTAGTTTTTAGTTTTTAGTTTTTAGTTTTTAGTTTTTAGTTTTTAGTTTTTAGTTTTTAGTTTTTAGTTTTTAGTTTTTAGTTTTTAGTTTTAGTTTTTAGTTTTTAGTTTTTAGTTTTTAGTTTTTAGTTTTTAGTTTTTAGTTTTTAGTTTTTAGTTTTTAGTTTTTAGTTTTTAGTTTTTAGTTTTTAGTTTTTAGTTTTTAGTTTTTAGTTTTTAGTTTTTAGTTTTTAGTTTTTAGTTTTTAGTTTTTAGTTTTTAGTTTTAGTTTTTAGTTTTAGTTTTTAGTTTTTAGTTTTTAGTTTTTAGTTTTTAGTTTTTAGTTTTTAGTTTTTAGTTTTTAGTTTTTAGTTTTTAGTTTTTAGTTTTTAGTTTTAGTTTTAGTTTTTAGTTTTTAGTTTTTAGTTTTTAGTTTTTAGTTTTAAGTTTTTAGTGTTTAGTGTTTAGTGTTTGATTTTTAGTTTTTAGTTTTTAGTTTTTAGTTTTTAGTTTTTAGTTTTTAGTTTTTAGTTTTTAGTTTTTAGTTTTTAGTTTTTAGTTTTTAGTTTTTAGTTTTTAGTTTTTAGTTTTTAGTTTTTAGTTTTTAGTTTTTAGTTTTTAGTTTTTAGTTTTTAGTTTTTAGTTTTAGTTTTTAGTTTTTAGTTTTTAGTTTTTAGTTTTAGTTTTTAGTTTTTAGTTTTTAGTTTTTAGTTTTTAGTTTTTAGTTTTTAGTTTTTAGTTTTTAGTTTTTAGTTTTTAGTTTTAGTTTTTAGTTTTTAGTTTTTAGTTTTTAGTTTTTAGTTTTTAGTTTTTAGTTTTTAGTTTTTAGTTTTTAGTTTTAGTTTTTAGTTTTTAGTTTTTAGTTTTTAGTTTTTAGTTTTTAGTTTTTAGTTTTTAGTTTTTAGTTTTTAGTTTTTAGTTTTAGTTTTTAGTTTTTAGTTTTTAGTTTTTAGTTTTTAGTTTTTAGTTTTTAGTTTTTAGTTTTAGTTTTTAGTTTTAGTTTTTAGTTTTTAGTTTTTAGTTTTTAGTTTTTAGTTTTTAGTTTTTAGTTTTTAGTTTTAGTTTTTAGTTTTTAGTTTTTAGTTTTTAGTTTTTAGTTTTTAGTTTTTAGTTTTTAGTTTTTAGTTTTTAGTTTTTAGTTTTTAGTTTTAGTTTTTAGTTTTTAGTTTTAGTTTTTAGTTTTTAGTTTTTAGTTTTTAGTTTTTAGTTTTTAGTTTTTAGTTTTTAGTTTTTAGTTTTTAGTTTTTAGTTTTTAGTTTTTAGTTTTTAGTTTTTAGTTTTTAGTTTTTAGTTTTTAGTTTTTAGTTTTTAGTTTTTAGTTTTTAGTTTTTAGTTTTTAGTTTTTAGTTTTTAGTTTTTAGTTTTTAGTTTTTAGTTTTTAGTTTTAGTTTTTAGTTTTTAGTTTTTAGTTTTTAGTTTTTAGTTTTTAGTTTTTAGTTTTTAGTTTTTAGTTTTTAGTTTTTAGTTTTTAGTTTTTAGTTTTTAGTTTTTAGTTTTAGTTTTTAGTTTTTAGTTTTTAGTTTTTAGTTTTTAGTTTTTAGTTTTTAGTTTTTAGTTTTTAGTTTTTAGTTTTTAGTTTTTAGTTTTTAGTTTTTAGTTTTTAGTTTTTAGTTTTTAGTTTTTAGTTTTTAGTTTTTAGTTTTTAGTTTTTAGTTTTTAGTTTTTAGTTTTAGTTTTTAGTTTTTAGTTTTTAGTTTTTAGTTTTTAGTTTTTAGTTTTTAGTTTTTAGTTTTTAGTTTTTAGTTTTTAGTTTTTAGTTTTTAGTTTTTAGTTTTTAGTTTTTAGTTTTTAGTTTTTAGTTTTTAGTTTTTAGTTTTTAGTTTTTAGTTTTTAGTTTTTAGTTTTTAGTTTTTAGTTTTTAGTTTTTAGTTTTTAGTTTTTAGTTTTTAGTTTTTAGTTTTTAGTTTTTAGTTTTTAGTTTTTAGTTTTTAGTTTTTAGTTTTTAGTTTTTAGTTTTTAGTTTTTAGTTTTTAGTTTAGTTTTTAGTTTTTAGTTTTTAGTTTTTAGTTTTTAGTTTTTAGTTTTTAGTTTTTAGTTTTTAGTTTTTAGTTTTTAGTTTTTAGTTTTTAGTTTTTAGTTTTTAGTTTTTAGTTTTTAGTTTTTAGTTTTTAGTTTTTAGTTTTTAGTTTTTAGTTTTTAGTTTTTAGTTTTTAGTTTTTAGTTTTTAGTTTTTAGTTTTTAGTTTTAGTTTTTAGTTTTTAGTTTTTAGTTTTTAGTTTTTAGTTTTTAGTTTTTAGTTTTTAGTTTTTAGTTTTTAGTTTTTAGTTTTTAGTTTTTAGTTTTTAGTTTTTAGTTTTTAGTTTTTAGTTTTTAGTTTTTAGTTTTTAGTTTTTAGTTTTTAGTTTTTAGTTTTTAGTTTTTAGTTTTTAGTTTTTAGTTTTTAGTTTTTAGTTTTTAGTTTTTAGTTTTTAGTTTTTAGTTTTTAGTTTTTAGTTTTTAGTTTTTAGTTTTTAGTTTTTAGTTTTTAGTTTTTAGTTTTTAGTTTTTAGTTTTTAGTTTTTAGTTTTTAGTTTTTAGTTTTTAGTTTTTAGTTTTTAGTTTTTAGTTTTTAGTTTTTAGTTTTTAGTTTTTAGTTTTTAGTTTTTAGTTTTTAGTTTTTAGTTTTTAGTTTTTAGTTTTTAGTTTTTAGTTTTTAGTTTTTAGTTTTTAGTTTTTAGTTTTTAGTTTTTAGTTTTTAGTTTTTAGTTTTTAGTTTTTAGTTTTTAGTTTTTAGTTTTTAGTTTTTAGTTTTTAGTTTTTAGTTTTTAGTTTTTAGTTTTTAGTTTTAGTTTTTAGTTTTTAGTTTTTAGTTTTTAGTTTTTAGTTTTTAGTTTTTAGTTTTTAGTTTTTAGTTTTTAGTTTTTAGTTTTTAGTTTTTAGTTTTTAGTTTTTAGTTTTTAGTTTTTAGTTTTTAGTTTTTAGTTTTTAGTTTTTAGTTTTTAGTTTTTAGTTTTTAGTTTTTAGTTTTTAGTTTTTAGTTTTTAGTTTTTAGTTTTAAGTTTTTAGTTTTTAGTTTTTAGTTTTTAGTTTTTAGTTTTTAGTTTTTAGTTTTTAGTTTTAGTTTTTAGTTTTTAGTTTTTAGTTTTTAGTTTTTAGTTTTTAGTTTTTAGTTTTTAGTTTTTAGTTTTTAGTTTTTAGTTTTTAGTTTTTAGTTTTTAGTTTTTAGTTTTTAGTTTTTAGTTTTTAGTTTTTAGTTTTTAGTTTTTAGTTTTTAGTTTTAGTTTTTAGTTTTTAGTTTTTAGTTTTTAGTTTTTAGTTTTAGTTTTTAGTTTTTAGTTTTTAGTTTTTAGTTTTTAGTTTTTAGTTTTTAGTTTTTAGTTTTTAGTTTTTAGTTTTTAGTTTTTAGTTTTTAGTTTTTAGTTTTTAGTTTTAGTTTTTAGTTTTTAGTTTTTAGTTTTTAGTTTTTAGTTTTTAGTTTTTAGTTTTTAGTTTTTAGTTTTTAGTTTTTAGTTTTTAGTTTTTAGTTTTTAGTTTTTAGTTTTTAGTTTTTAGTTTTTAGTTTTTAGTTTTTAGTTTTTAGTTTTTAGTTTTTAGTTTTTAGTTTTTAGTTTTTAGTTTTAGTTTTTAGTTTTTAGTTTTTAGTTTTTAGTTTTTAGTTTTAGTTTTTAGTTTTTAGTTTTTAGTTTTTAGTTTTTAGTTTTTAGTTTTTAGTTTTTAGTTTTTAGTTTTTAGTTTTTAGTTTTTAGTTTTTAGTTTTTAGTTTTTAGTTTTTAGTTTTTAGTTTTTAGTTTTTAGTTTTTAGTTTTTAGTTTTTAGTTTTAGTTTTTAGTTTTTAGTTTTTAGTTTTTAGTTTTTAGTTTTTAGTTTTTAGTTTTTAGTTTTTAGTTTTTAGTTTTTAGTTTTTAGTTTTTAGTTTTTAGTTTTTAGTTTTTAGTTTTTAGTTTTTAGTTTTAGTTTTTAGTTTTTAGTTTTTAGTTTTTAGTTTTTAGTTTTTAGTTTTTAGTTTTAGTTTTTAGTTTTTAGTTTTTAGTTTTTAGTTTTTAGTTTTTAGTTTTTAGTTTTTAGTTTTTAGTTTTTAGTTTTTAGTTTTTAGTTTTTAGTTTTTAGTTTTTAGTTTTTAGTTTTTAGTTTTTAGTTTTTAGTTTTTAGTTTTTAGTTTTTAGTTTTTAGTTTTTAGTTTTTAGTTTTTAGTTTTTAGTTTTTAGTTTTTAGTTTTTAGTTTTTAGTTTTTAGTTTTTAGTTTTTAGTTTTTAGTTTTTAGTTTTTAGTTTTTAGTTTTTAGTTTTTAGTTTTTAGTTTTTAGTTTTTAGTTTTTAGTTTTAGTTTTTAGTTTTTAGTTTTTAGTTTTTAGTTTTTAGTTTTTAGTTTTAGTTTTTAGTTTTTAGTTTTTAGTTTTTAGTTTTTAGTTTTAGTTTTTAGTTTTTAGTTTTTAGTTTTTAGTTTTTAGTTTTTAGTTTTTAGTTTTTAGTTTTTAGTTTTTAGTTTTTAGTTTTTAGTTTTTAGTTTTTAGTTTTTAGTTTTTAGTTTTTAGTTTTTAGTTTTTAGTTTTTAGTTTTTAGTTTTTAGTTTTTAGTTTTTAGTTTTTAGTTTTTAGTTTTTAGTTTTTAGTTTTTAGTTTTTAGTTTTTAGTTTTTAGTTTTTAGTTTTTAGTTTTTAGTTTTTAGTTTTTAGTTTTTAGTTTTTAGTTTTTAGTTTTTAGTTTTTAGTTTTTAGTTTTTAGTTTTTAGTTTTTAGTTTTTAGTTTTTAGTTTTTAGTTTTTAGTTTTTAGTTTTTAGTTTTTAGTTTTTAGTTTTTAGTTTTTAGTTTTTAGTTTTTAGTTTTTAGTTTTTAGTTTTTAGTTTTTAGTTTTTAGTTTTTAGTTTTTAGTTTTTAGTTTTTAGTTTTTAGTTTTTAGTTTTTAGTTTTTAGTTTTTAGTTTTTAGTTTTTAGTTTTAGTTTTTAGTTTTTAGTTTTTAGTTTTTAGTTTTTAGTTTTTAGTTTTTAGTTTTAGTTTTTAGTTTTTAGTTTTTAGTTTTTAGTTTTTAGTTTTTAGTTTTTAGTTTTTAGTTTTTAGTTTTTAGTTTTTAGTTTTTAGTTTTTAGTTTTTAGTTTTTAGTTTTTAGTTTTTAGTTTTAGTTTTTAGTTTTTAGTTTTTAGTTTTTAGTTTTTAGTTTTTAGTTTTTAGTTTTTAGTTTTTAGTTTTTAGTTTTTAGTTTTTAGTTTTTAGTTTTTAGTTTTTAGTTTTTAGTTTTTAGTTTTTAGTTTTTAGTTTTTAGTTTTTAGTTTTTAGTTTTTAGTTTTTAGTTTTTAGTTTTTAGTTTTTAGTTTTTAGTTTTTAGTTTTTAGTTTTTAGTTTTTAGTTTTTAGTTTTTAGTTTTTAGTTTTAGTTTTAGTTTTTAGTTTTTAGTTTTTAGTTTTTAGTTTTTAGTTTTTAGTTTTTAGTTTTAGTTTTTAGTTTTTAGTTTTTAGTTTTTAGTTTTTAGTTTTTAGTTTTTAGTTTTTAGTTTTTAGTTTTTAGTTTTTAGTTTTTAGTTTTTAGTTTTTAGTTTTTAGTTTTTAGTTTTTAGTTTTTAGTTTTTAGTTTTTAGTTTTTAGTTTTTAGTTTTTAGTTTTTAGTTTTTAGTTTTTAGTTTTTAGTTTTTAGTTTTTAGTTTTTAGTTTTTAGTTTTTAGTTTTTAGTTTTTAGTTTTTAGTTTTTAGTTTTTAGTTTTTAGTTTTTAGTTTTTAGTTTTTAGTTTTTAGTTTTTAGTTTTTAGTTTTTAGTTTTTAGTTTTTAGTTTTTAGTTTTTAGTTTTTAGTTTTTAGTTTTTAGTTTTTAGTTTTTAGTTTTTAGTTTTTAGTTTTTAGTTTTTAGTTTTTAGTTTTTAGTTTTTAGTTTTTAGTTTTTAGTTTTTAGTTTTTAGTTTTTAGTTTTTAGTTTTTAGTTTTTAGTTTTTAGTTTTTAGTTTTTAGTTTTTAGTTTTAGTTTTTAGTTTTTAGTTTTTAGTTTTTAGTTTTTAGTTTTTAGTTTTTAGTTTTTAGTTTTTAGTTTTTAGTTTTTAGTTTTTAGTTTTTAGTTTTTAGTTTTTAGTTTTTAGTTTTTAGTTTTTAGTTTTTAGTTTTTAGTTTTTAGTTTTTAGTTTTTAGTTTTTAGTTTTAGTTTTTAGTTTTTAGTTTTTAGTTTTTAGTTTTTAGTTTTTAGTTTTTAGTTTTTAGTTTTTAGTTTTTAGTTTTTAGTTTTTAGTTTTTAGTTTTTAGTTTTTAGTTTTTAGTTTTTAGTTTTTAGTTTTTAGTTTTTAGTTTTTAGTTTTTAGTTTTTAGTTTTTAGTTTTTAGTTTTTAGTTTTTAGTTTTTAGTTTTAGTTTTTAGTTTTTAGTTTTTAGTTTTAGTTTTTAGTTTTTAGTTTTTAGTTTTTAGTTTTTAGTTTTTAGTTTTTAGTTTTTAGTTTTTAGTTTTTAGTTTTTAGTTTTTAGTTTTTAGTTTTTAGTTTTTAGTTTTAGTTTTTAGTTTTTAGTTTTTAGTTTTTAGTTTTTAGTTTTAGTTTTTTTAGTTTTTAGTTTTTAGTTTTAGTTTTTAGTTTTTAGTTTTAGTTTTTAGTTTTTAGTTTTTAGTTTTAGTTTTTAGTTTTAAGTTTTTAGTTTTTAGTTTTTAGTTTTTATTTTTAGTTTTTAGTTTTTAGTTTTTAGTTTTTAGTTTTTAGTTTTAGTTTTTAGTTTTTAGTTTTTAGTTTTTAGTTTTTAGTTTTTAGTTTTTAGTTTTTAGTTTTAGTTTTTAGTTTTTAGTTTTTAGTTTTTAGTTTTTAGTTTTTAGTTTTTAGTTTTTAGTTTTTAGTTTTTAGTTTTTAGTTTTTAGTTTTTAGTTTTTAGTTTTTAGTTTTTAGTTTTAGTTTTTAGTTTTTAGTTTTTAGTTTTTAGTTTTTAGTTTTTAGTTTTTAGTTTTTAGTTTTTAGTTTTTAGTTTTTAGTTTTTAGTTTTTAGTTTTTAGTTTTTAGTTTTTAGTTTTTAGTTTTTAGTTTTTAGTTTTTAGTTTTTAGTTTTTAGTTTTTAGTTTTTAGTTTTTAGTTTTTAGTTTTTAGTTTTAGTTTTTAGTTTTTAGTTTTTAGTTTTTAGTTTTTAGTTTTTAGTTTTTAGTTTTAGTTTTTAGTTTTTAGTTTTTAGTTTTTAGTTTTTAGTTTTTAGTTTTTAGTTTTTAGTTTTTAGTTTTTAGTTTTTAGTTTTTAGTTTTTAGTTTTAGTTTTTAGTTTTTAGTTTTTAGTTTTAGTTTTTAGTTTTTAGTTTTTAGTTTTTAGTTTTTAGTTTTTAGTTTTTAGTTTTTAGTTTTTAGTTTTTAGTTTTTAGTTTTAGTTTTTAGTTTTTAGTTTTTAGTTTTTAGTTTTTAGTTTTAGTTTTTAGTTTTTAGTTTTTAGTTTTTAGTTTTTAGTTTTTAGTTTTTAGTTTTTAGTTTTTAGTTTTTAGTTTTTAGTTTTTAGTTTTTAGTTTTTAGTTTTTAGTTTTTAGTTTTTAGTTTTTAGTTTTAATTTTTAGTTTTTAGTTTTTAGTTTTTAGTTTTTAGTTTTTAGTTTTTAGTTTTTAGTTTTTAGTTTTTAGTTTTTAGTTTTTAGTTTTTAGTTTTTAGTTTTTAGTTTTTAGTTTTTAGTTTTTAGTTTTTAGTTTTTAGTTTTTAGTTTTTAGTTTTTAGTTTTTAGTTTTTAGTTTTTAGTTTTTAGTTTTTAGTTTTTAGTTTTTAGTTTTTAGTTTTTAGTTTTTAGTTTTTAGTTTTAGTTTTTAGTTTTTAGTTTTTAGTTTTTAGTTTTTAGTTTTTAGTTTTTAGTTTTTAGTTTTAGTTTTTAGTTTTTAGTTTTTAGTTTTTAGTTTTTAGTTTTTAGTTTTTAGTTTTTAGTTTTTAGTTTTTAGTTTTTAGTTTTTAGTTTTTAGTTTTTAGTTTTTAGTTTTTAGTTTTTAGTTTTTAGTTTTTAGTTTTTAGTTTTTAGTTTTTAGTTTTTAGTTTTAGTTTTTAGTTTTTAGTTTTTAGTTTTTAGTTTTTAGTTTTTAGTTTTTAGTTTTTAGTTTTTAGTTTTTAGTTTTTAGTTTTTAGTTTTTAGTTTTTAGTTTTTAGTTTTTAGTTTTTAGTTTTTAGTTTTTAGTTTTTAGTTTTTAGTTTTTAGTTTTTAGTTTTTAGTTTTTAGTTTTTAGTTTTTAGTTTTTAGTTTTTAGTTTTTAGTTTTTAGTTTTTAGTTTTTAGTTTTTAGTTTTTAGTTTTTAGTTCTATCCTGTTTGTCGCAGACATGAACATATCAAATGTGACAACATAGCACTATGACAACTTGTGCGCACGTGGTTTACGGTTTCTTTAATGAGGTACGGTGAAAGTACTTCCTGCGAATGTTTGTGTTATTTTTTGACACAGATTTTTAATAAAAATTGACAACTTTAGTTCGTTCACATATGAATCAAAGTGAAAGTACATTTTTTTTCTCGACCAAAGTTCAAATTTCAAAACTTTCTTCATTAATCGCACCCCTTTTTTTCTTTCTTAAAAACTCGACAGCGAATCTTCACTGTCCGTTCCGTGTCACTGGTCATCAAATTTAAATCACAAGTTCCCCTCGAGCGGGATCAAATCGGATGACTGTCGAGAAATTTCCAAAGTTTTTTCCCTTCTTTGAAGAGAAGACAAAAAAAAGTTTGAAGAATGACGTTCATCCATCTTCTTGGAGGAGCAGCCGCGCGAGACTGAGGGATTGAAATTAAAAAATCAACCCTTTCAGAGAGAAGACTTTTTTTGTTGATGTTCTGCATGGAAGGGATGAAATGTCTAATCGATTTTCACTTCTTGTAGGACTGTTGTTAGGAGTCGAGAGGGTGTCAGCTCGCAGGTGTTTTTTTTTGTGAATTTTTATTAATTTCTTAATGCGATGTAAGTTTAATAAACAAGAAATCTGAATAATTAGACCTGCGGAGTTTTGAAAGAACCAAAAATTCAGCATCCTCACCATTCTTATGAAAACACATTTTTTACCCACTGTCCCAACATTTTTACAAAAATTAAACACCAGCAAAACTGGTTGCGTTTGCGTTTGTTCCGATGAATTCGTACAGCATGTTACTTTTGCATGAACACACTTAAAGGCAAAAGGGTTGAGCAATGGGTTTTTATTTGACGACCACTTCCGCGTTTTATCCTGGCCACACTTTCAGCCTGGGCAGCTTCTTGAAAGTGACTGAAAGGGGTCAGACTAAGTTGGAGGAACTTTGATAAATTAGGCAAAGTGTTGGTTCGGAGCAGAAGCAGAAGGTGTCAGAGGCAATTTGATAGAATCGGTTCTTTGCAAGGATTCATTGAGCAAAGCTGTAAAAAATAAAAAAAAATTAAAAAAAACTTCTGCCGCCAACTGTTTTTTAATGATTTTTTTAAAAGGTCATTTGAACAAATTTGATTCTACTGAAAACTTTACTTCTTCTCTTTTATGTTAATCTTCATAGATTTTAAATATTGTTAAAAGGGTAATTCTCCGCCAACTCACACAGCAGTTGCCCCGACCCCTCTTCGATTTGCGTGAAACTTCGTTCTAAGGGGTCCCTGATCACGAATCCAAGGTCCGTTTTTTGATATCTCGTGACGGAGGAGCGGTACGACCCCTTCCATTTTCGAACATGCGAAAAAGAGGTGTTTTTTCAATAATTTGCAGCCTGAAACGGCGATGAGATAGAAATTTGGTGTCAAAGGGACTTTTATGTAAAATTAGACGCCCGATTTGATGGCGTACTTAGAATTTCGAAAAAACGTATTTTTCATCGAAAAAAAAACACTAAAAAAGTTTTGAAAATTCTCCCATTTTCCGTTACTCGACTGCAAAGGATTTGGAGCATTATGGGAAATTTAATGTACTTTTCGAATCTACATCGTCATTTTTTCATTTCGAACAAAATTTTTCATTTTAAAATTTCGTGTTTTTTCTAACTTGCAAGGTTATTTTTTAGAGTGTAACAATGTTCTACAAAGTTGTAAAGCAGAGAATTACAAAAATTTTGATGCATAGACATAAGGGGTTTGCCTATAAACATCATGAGTTATTGCGATTTTACGAAAAAAAGTTTTGAAAAAGTTGGTCGTCGTCGATCATGGCCGTTCATGGTCACCCGCGATAGACACGGACGACGAAACAAAGAGAAACGCAAAAAGTAACTTTTTCAAAACATTTTTTCGTAAAATCGCAATAACTCGTGATGTTTATAAGCATACCCTTTATGTATAGATATATATATATATATTTTTTTGTAATTGTCTGATCTACAACATTGTAGAACATTGTTACACTCTAAAAAATAATCCCGCAAAGTTAGAAAAAACACGAAATTTTAAAATGAAAAATTTTGATCTAAATGAAAAATGACCCTGCTGGGTCAATGCAGATTCGAAAAGTACATTAAATATCCCTTAAAATGACATGTTCCAAAATTTTTTACAGTCGAGTAACGGAAAATGGGAGAATTTTTAAAACTTTTTTAGTGTTTTTTTCGATGAAAAATACGTTTTTTCGGAATTTTGAGTACGCCATTTAATCGGGCGTCTCATTTTACATAAAAGTCCCTTTGACACCAAATTTCTATCTCATCACCGTTTCAGGCTGCAAATTATTGAAAAACACCTCTTTTTTCGCATGTTCGAAAATGGAAGGGGTCGTACCGCCCCTCCGTCACGAGATATCAAAAAATGGACCTCGGATTCATGATCAGGGACAAAAGTTACCCCTTAGGACAAAGTTTCACGCAAATCGAAGAGGGGTCGGGGCAACTTTTCCCGATTTCGTGTGAGTTGGTAGAGAATTACCCAATATTATTTTCTGTTGTGTGTTTTTAAAAATTTCCTAAAGTTTAAAATGATTTTTTTTTGTTAATAAATAACACACAAAGGAATTTTCTCATTATTGCCACAATGAAATTATTAGCCTGTAAGTAGCAACAAACTGTGTTATAACACACTTTGGTACATGGTATCATGGTAATAAGTATTATTAAATTGAGGTAAAATTACATTATAAAAGAAGTAATATTCAACCTTAAAAAATTACAGCTTCCAAATTTACATTATTTTTTTCTGCGCACACAGTGAAACTTGTATAAATTTGGAAGGTGTTTTTTTCGAAGGTTGAATGTAACCTCTTTTATGATGTAATTTTACATCAATTTAGACTGAAAAAGTGGTAAAATTACCCATTTTTTCTGACATAAAAGATGTACCCATTCCCAGATATAATATTACCATTTTTTTTAATGAGTGCAAAGCAAAAATTACGACATGCTTATTTTGCTCTAAAAAGCGCTGGATATTAAAAACAGGTGGTTAGCATCGAGGCACTTGTAATTATTATATATTTTATTTCTTAACTTTTGCCTTCCTCACTGAGGTAAGGCTATAATCCTGCTCTAAAAATGAACTTTCTATTAAATGCTCCTAGACCCACCTTCATGTATACATATCTACTCAGAATCGAAAACTGAACAAATGTCTGTGTGTGTGTATGTGTGTGTGTATGTGTGTGTGTATGTGTGTGTGTATGTGTGTGTGTATGTATGTATGTGACCAAAATTCTCACTGAGTTTTCTCAGCACTGGCTGAACCGATTTTGATCGAACCAGTTGCATTCGACTTGGTTTAGGGTCCCATACATCGCTATTGAATTGTTTGAAGTTTCGATAAGTAGTTCAAAAGTTATGCATAAAAATGTGTTTTCGCAAATACCCGGATCTCAATTATATGCATGTAAACGATGTCCGGATCCATCATCCGACCCATCGTTGATTAGATAATTAAAAGGCCTTTCCAATGAGTCCAAGACATTGAAGATCTGGCAACCTTGTCTCGAGTTATGACCACTTATGTGATATTTATGTACTTTTTTGAAGCCGGATCTCACTTAAATGTATGTAAACTATGTCTGGATCCATCATCCGACCCATCGTTGGTTAGGCAATTGAAAGGCCTTTCCAATGAGTCCTAGACATTGAAGATCTGGGAACCCTGTCTCGAGTTATGACCACTTATGTGATATTTATGTACTTTTTTGAAGCCGGATCTCACTTAAATGTATGTAAACTATGTCTGGATCCATCATCCGACCCATCGTTGGTTAGGCAATTGAAAGGCCTTTCCAATGAGTCCAAAACATTGAAGATCTGGCAACCCTGTCTCGAGTTCTGACCACTTAAGTGATATTTATGTACTTTTTTGAAGCCGGATCTCACTTAAATGTATGTAAACTATGTCCGGATCCATCATCCAACCCATCGTTGGTAAGGTAATTGAAAGGCCTTTCCAATGAGTACAAAACATTGAAGATCTGGCAACCCTGTCTAGAGTTATGACCACTTAAGTTATATTTATGTACTTTTTTGAAGCCGGATCTCACCTAAATGTATGTTAACTATGTCCGGATCCATCATCCGACCCATCGTTGGTTAGGTAACTGAATAGCCTTTCCAATGAGTCCAAGACATTGAAGATCTGGCAACCCTGTCTCGAGTTATGACCACTTAAGTGATATTTATGTACTTTTTTGAAGCCGGATCTCACTTAAATGTATGTTAACTATGTCCGGATCCATCATCCGACCCATCGTTGGTAAGGTAATTGAAAGGCCTTTCCAATGAGTACAAAACATTGAAGATCTGGCAACCCTGTCTCGAGTTATGACCACTTAAGTGATATTTATGTACTTTTTTGAAGCCGGATCTCACTTAAATGTATGTAAACTATGTCCGGATCCATCATCCGGCCCATCGTTGGTTAGGTAATTGAAAGGCCTTTCCAATGAGTCCAAAACATTGAAGATCTGGCAACCCTTTCTCGAGTTATGAGCATGAGCATGAGCATGAGCATGAGCATGGTTGACTGCCAATGAGCTGCTACTCCGTTATTGACAGATCAGCTGAAGTTACACAATGAACCAACAGATGAGTAGTGGGAGCTAATCATCCTCACTGTATAACCCCTGAAGATCTCTGCTTTAAGTCAATACCGGCGCCCCCCCAAGGAGATGCAGTTCAACAAAGGTAGGAATGTTAGTCCGATAGTTGAAGTTGCAGACTCATCAGACACAGAGTTTGTCGCTCTATACCTGTTGACACCGCATGAGACCGTTGAATCCACAGCATCTCCTTCAAGCATCACGGGAAGTGGGGGAATTGTGTTAGTAGGGGAAGGAAAGGGAAGGTCAGGATTCATCTTGGTAGATGATATGACCAGAATGTGAACTGTGAACCATAATCGTTGCCTTCTGAGCTACGACGCTATGAGAAGGACTTATCATTCGCGTATTTTTTTACTTTTTACCGCCGGCGTGCCATCCGAGCAACGATGCTTTGGGATGGGCTTTCAACACGAAATGAAATTTGAATTAACGCATTATTCGGTAACGTACAATTTAAAATAGATCCGTCGTCGTGCCATTCGAGCCACGATGCTAAGGGATGGGCTTTCAAAACAAAATTAAATTTTTAGCAACGTATTATTCGTTATCATGTAAACCTCAAATAGTGCTGATACACCGAACTGTTTCAATCGATTTAATGAAATTCTTCGCGCATGACTTCTTTGCAACAAACTTCCCCACGAATTTACCCAGTCCGGACCGCGAACAACCGGCTCAACAACAGAAAGAAAATATATGCACGACGACGCGAAGCCTTCTATCAATAAATTCAAGAATCTTCAATCACTTTCTCGCGGATTCTCGCGCGTCGATTCTTCAACCGATCCCCCCACGAACACCACACGACTGAGGGCCAAACTCCCAAGGCCACCACGCGACACTTTTTCAATGGATTCCAGAATCTTCTATCACTTTCTCGCGGATTTTCGCGCGTCGATTCTTCAACCGATCTCCCCGACGAACACCACGCGACTGAGGGCCAAACTCCCATGGCCACCACGCGACACTTTTTCAATGAATTCTAGAATCTTCTATCACTTTCTCGCGGATTTTCGCGCGTCGATTCTTCAACCGATCTCCCCGACGAACACCACGCGACTGAGGGCCAAACTCCCATGGCCACCACGCGGCACTTTTTCAATGAATTCCAGAATCTTCTATCACTTTCTCGCGGATTTTCGCGCGTCGATTCTTCAACCGATCTCCCCGACGAACACCACGCGACTGAGGGCCAAACTCCCATGGCCACCACGCGGCACTTTTTCAATGAATTCCAGAATCTTCTATCACTTTCTCGCGGATTTTCGCGCGTCGATTCTTCAACCGATCTCCCCGACGAACACCACGCGACTCTCTGGCAACCCTTTCTCGAGTTATGACCACTTAAGTGGTATTCATGTACATTTTTGAAGCCGGATCTCACTTAAATGTATGTAAACTATGTCCGGATTCATCATCCGGCCCATCGTTGGTTAGGTAATTGAAAGGCCTTTCCAATGAGTCCAAGACATTGAAGATCTGGCAACCCTGTCTCGAGTTATGACCACATAAGTTATACATTGTGTTCTTTTTTTCTGGATCTAAAAAAATGATGAAACCACTGATATACCCATTTTTGGTAAAAAGTGAGGAAGGCATCAACCACATAGGTGGATTAAGTTAGTTTTTTTCTAAAGATCACAATACAAAATTTAGAAAAAAAAACACAACGCAAAAAACATAAATTATCTCTCAGCAACATTCAAACAATAGTCATAATTGATATTTCTGTTTGACAGTTACTGATTTTTCAGCAATCTTTTTATTCATTACCGAATTTCAACAATAGTGATGAAAACTGAATCGCATTCAGTTATTTATTTTAATAAAATGGCAATCCAAAATTTGCTGTGCATACAAACATTTTAAACAAATATTTTTAACATTTTTTTAGTCTTTTTTTGTCTTTTATTGAAAAGAATTAACAGATGTAACCGTTCCAAAATTTCCCTATGCTGTGATACCTGGTGTTAATAAATATGATTTGTTCTTAGTGATTTATTTTGATTTTTGCCAAAAATGACAAAAACTGAAGATGTTTTGTTGAAAAGAACAAAAACCGCAATATATCTCATGTAATTCAGATTTCCAGCATTCGTCATTATTTCCACGTTGTTTTTTTTAACAACACAAAGTTCTGCTAACCAGCAACCAAATTCATCCTGTAGCGAGCAGTCACTGCTCGCCAACGCAAAAAAAAAACAAATTTTTATGAACTTGTTTGCGACTTATCACGGATTATGTTTTAATTAAAGCAAAAATGCTGCCCAAGCCAGGACCAGGGCCGGGAAAGTTCATTAAAACAAACTTGCACACTTGCGCGCGGTATCCTTGAGAATCGAAAGTTTTTTCCAAGTTTGCGAGTGTGACTGTGTGTGCGTGTGCCATCCAGCTTTAAATTTTTAACTAACAGCTTCAATTAAACTCGTCCACTCTGCGTCTGCTGCTGTTTTTTTTTCATGGTAGTAAAAAACCGGACGAAGAAGGGTGGCGTGGAAAAATCGATTCTTTTTTTCTTCTTCGCGTTCATTAACCCTTTTTTTCTTACTTGGCGTGCGAGCCCGGGATGGTCCGAAGGGAAAAGGACATTGCACGAGTTTTAGCTGAAGTGAGAGCAACTTTGGAGATGAAATGTTTGAAGAAAATCCCGTTCGTTTCTTGCTCGTTGTAATTAGAAGCACGTTCACTTCGAGCGGAAGATCTGGGCTGGAAAAATCGATAACGCTAAGTTGGAAGAAAGGGAGTTCGGGAAAGGGCTTTCGAAGTAATTGCTTAAGTGGAATCCGCAGTAACTTATGACCTGCTCAAGATAGTTGCCGTTCTGTAGGGTTTCGGATCTAAAAGGGGTGAATAGTATGTTTACTTCTTATCTGTTTGCTGGAGTAAGGAGTATGCATTACACAAATTGGAAAAAATGGTAAAGTTACAGTCGAAAAGTTTAGCATGCTGACAACACACTAAATTCTGATGATAGTTTTTAGTTAAAGCATGTTGACATCTGTGCTACTGAAATTTTCAGGAAATTTTTCGTTGGTCTTCAGTTCAATTTTATATGAAACAATATTCCCTGCAGAGCCATTCTCTGATACTTAGGACAACGATTAGTTTTCGAAAAGGTAACAAAATTCCCAACAAATTTGCTTAGAACATTGAAGCTGGCAAACGCAATGGATGCTGAGATACAGCCTATGAAAGAAAAACTATATTTTCGGAAACTATATTTTTAGAGATGATAAACCTTGGTCATGGTTTGTACAAGTAGAAACGTTACTTAATCCACCTTTAGGTGGTTGGTGCCTTCCTCGCATTCATAAAGTCAATTATATTCAGTAAAAATAGCAACATTCCTCCTTAACATGTTTAACAAATCAACTTTATTCCTCATTTCATTTGATAGGGTTCGCAGACCTTCAATATTTCTGGCTCGTCGGCAAGGTCTGATAAAAAACCTATTCAACGATAGTTCGTATGAAAGATTCAGACAATATTTCTATCACATTATCTGAAATCCAGCCTCGAAAAAGTGTATGAATAATAAAGTGCTAATAACTTTTGATAAGGTTGTCAGATCTTCAAATGAACTTAAATTTGAAAGGTCTTTTTAATACCTTTCTGAAAATGTATAAAATGATAGGGTTTCTTGCAAAAAACACCCTTTTTACAATCTTCCGGACATACTTAAGTACTTAACAAAACTTGCTGATTTTAAATAGAGACCCCAAGACGGATCAATTGAGACTAATACAGTAAAAATCCGACATTTGCTCAGAACATGATTCTGAGTCGATATGTATACGTGAAGGTGGGTCTACGAGGTCAAATTAATATGTTCATTTTTTAAGTGATTTTATTGTTTTTCCTCAGTAAGGTGAGGAAGGTAAAAAGATACGTCATAAAAATATAGGTCTTTTATTAATTTTCATTCTTGATTTTTTTAATCCGGCTGAAACTTTTTTGTTCCTTCGGTTGCACAAAGAAGCTATTTTGCATGATAAATTTGTCAATATAATTTTCCATACAAATTTGACAGCTGTCTAATCAAATTTGCAATCAAAAAGTACTATGGTGAAATTGTAATAAAGTGCACCGTTTTCAAGTTATAGCCAATCATAGGTATGTTTTTTTAAAAAGTCGCAGTAATTCATTTTTTAAAGTCAGTTCCCATTTTTGCCCACTAGCGTGGTTCACGGATATTTAAAAAGACAAAAGTGTTTAATTTCGTTTGCATCAACCGGAATTTTAGAGAGTTATGACTTCAGAAGCAAGCCTGCAAATTTGAGCTTATTTGATTAAGGTTTAGTTGCTTCAGTTTTGATCTGAAGTAAGAATCGAATTTCAATAAATTTACATGATTTATTTTCCACTTTTTAACTCTTCTTCTAGAAAGTTTTCCTCGACACGATAAAATGTTATCATCTTAGAGATGTTATACAGGTTTTGATCCGGGGAACAACTTGATGGAACATTTCAAAGCGCTCGGAATAGATCCCGAAATGATACAGGGTAAATTTTTGAGCATGTTTTGATATTTTGCCGAAAAAAGTAAACTTTAAAAACATACTGTATCTTTTTTTGATCCCCGGATAAAAACCTAAAAGAATCTAAAGACTAGGAAAATTTGCTAGGGGTTTGGGAAATTTTCTATAAGAAGATGTAAAAAGTTACAATTCTTCATTGTAACTTGATAAATGTTCCATACTAACTTCAGACCAAAACTGGATCAACTAAACCTTAACCAAATAAGCTCAAATTTTCAGGCTAGCTTCTGGGATCATAGTACTTTGAAATTCCGGTTGAAGGAAACAAAATTGAACACTTTTATGTTTTTCATATATCCGTGAGTCACGCTATTGCTTCAAAGTTGATATTCTATATATTTTGCTTTTTGAACTATACTGATACGATCCGTAGTTGCTGAGATATTGCCATGCAAAGATTTAAAAATAGGAAAATTGATGTTTTTAAGTCTCACCCAAACAACCCATCATTTTCTAATGTCGATGTCTCAGAAACTAATAAACCGATTTTCAATGTTAAAATATGAAACATTCGTGAAATTTTACAATCTTTTAGAAAAAAAATATTTTCAATTTCAACATTCCAAAAGGGCCCAACATACAGTATTACACCTTTTTAAAAATTTTAGTCTGGATTTAGCAAAAATGAAAATATTGTTTTCGAAAAGACTGGAAAATTTCACGAATAATTCATATTTTAACATTGAAAATCGAACCATTAGTTGCATAGATATCGACACGTAAAGTAAATTCACCGTTCAAAACAAAAAAACTGTTGAAAAATGTTGTTGTTGCTGTTGCAGTGCTGAAAAGTACATCTTTTCAGCACTGTTATTGAAAGGTAGTAATATTCCATTGTGTTATTTTTGGTAGCGAAAAGTAGGCCGTTTCGTTTCCCCAGTAGGACAGGAAAAGTTGACAGTTTCACAGCGGAATTGCAAAATAGTAGTTTATGCAACAAGTTGCAAAAAGAAGATTTTTTCAGCACGAGTTGTACATTTATCCAACGAGGTTTACCGAGTTGGATAAATACGACGAGTGCTGAAAAAATCAAGTTTTGCAACGAGTTGCTGACAACATTTTTTGCAATTCCGAAAAACGCTTATTTAATGGAATTTTATGTCAAACATTCATGTGTTTAGTAAATTCATCGTTCAAAACAAAACAATATTGAAAAATGTTACTTTTCAACACTAGTGCTAGTGTTAAACTTTTCAGCTCCCATTTTAGTGCTGAAAAGTAGAACTTTTCAGCACTGTTATTGAAAGGTATTAATTTTCCATTCTATTATTTTTGGTAAGGAAAAGTATGCCGTTTCGTTTCTCCAGAAGGGCAGGAAAAGTTGACAGTTTCACAGTGGAATTGCAAAATAGTAGTTTATGCAACAAGTTGCAAAAAGAGGGTTTTTTCAGCACGAGTCGTACATTTATCCAACGAGGTTCACCGAGTTGGATAAATATGAAGAGTGCTGAAAAAATCAAGTTTTGCAACGAGTTCCATACAACATTTTTTGCAATTCCAAAAAACACAAACTGAGTGAAATTTTATGTCAAATTTGCATGTATTTTGTCAATAAATCGTTTAAATCAAAAACATGTTGAAAAGTGTTACTTTTCAAAACAAATGCTGAAAAGATCAACTTTTCAGCACCCATTTGAGTGCTGAAAAAGTACTTTTTGCAATTCCGATGTGAAACTGTCAACTTTTCCTGTTCTTCTGAAGAAACGAAACGGCCTACTTTTCGCTACCAAAAATAACACAATGGAAAGTTAATACCTTTCTACACCACTGTAATGAGTTCTGAAAAGTTGAACTTTTCATCACTAGTATCGAAAAGAAACATTTTCCAATATTTTCTGGTTTGACGACTGTACGACTCGTGCTGGAAAAATCTACTTTTTGCAACTTGTTACATAAACTACTATTACTATTATGATTGCAAATTCGATTTAACATCAAAAAATAAAGTTAAAAAGTTTTTGAGAACAAAATTTAATATTTTTTTTTTAAATCAGCACTGATTCAAACATTTATAACTCGGTCAAAGATTTTTGCCCATTTGAAAAAGCATTTGATAATCCCAAAAAAAAAAAGATTTAAATTTTGTTTTTTTTTTGCAAATTAAGTTTTAGTGACAAAAAAAGAAATCAAAAATCACCATTTTTTATACATTGTATCACTTCTTTTCCGTGTAGCCCTTATCAATACCAGTGACAGTGCGTGGCCGAATACCAGTGACAGTGCGTGGCCGAATGGTTACGCTGTCCGCTTTGTAAGCGGGTGATTCTGGGTTCGATTCTCATCTGCTGCAACCTTCCATCGGATGAGGAAGTACAATGTCGGTCCCGGCCTTGGTTGTTAGGTCCAGGTGTAGGAGTCGTCTCCATGCCATAAGTACAAACAACACACCAAACCAAACCTACTCCGGTGGAATCGCTGGCGGCGGTTGGACTCACAATCCAAAGGTCGTCAGTTCAAACACTGGGGTGGAAGGTTCCTTGGAGTAGAAAGAGGTTTGAGTGCTCTCCCCATTCAAGCCTTCGGACTCCTAGGTTCGAGCAGAAACTTGCAATAGAGACCACAAAAGACCCGGGGGTCGTTAATGTGGATGGTTTGATTTTTTTGATCAATACCTACAACTTTGTCGATGACACCAAAATGGGTAAAAAATTCTTTCAAAAGATACAGATATTTGAATTTTCTTATATAATTTTTGTATGGAAAGCTGTCAAATTTGTATGGAAAATTCTATGGGCAAATTAATCATGCAAAATAGCTTCTTTGTGCATACCGAAAGCATCATAAAAGTTTCAGAAGAATTAAAAAATACAAAAATTAAAATTAAAAAAATACCGATTTGGTAGTGAATTGCTCTGTAACGATTATTCATCAAATATGCATCCTTATTTCAATATCTAAAAAGAAATTGTGGTAAAATTTCCCGTTCTGTCGAAAAAAATATTATCATCTTTATTAAATCAACCCTTACATTTGATATGGTTAAAACATAGTGTTTAATGGTGAGATTGATTAAAAATTATCCAAATATGAAAAGCAAAAGCAAAACAAAAACTTACTCTACCTAAAGCAAAACCCTTAGGAATCGATTGAACGGAAAAAAATGTTTAATAAAAACAGTCGCACTTGATTTCCCAGTCAACAACGCTCAACTAACGCAAATGAACAGCAGAATCTTGTTCCAATTGAATGAACTTCAATGAAGCCATTTTCCAGCATCTATTATTTTAATCACATCCCATTTTTTTTTTTCTTTTGCTTCATTCAACCAACTTTTTCTAATCCCAACGGCTTCCCGGAAACAGTATCAAACAAAATCTGACAGCCAAAACACTTTTCAATTTGCTCCCTTCTGTAAAATTTCTAGGCACAAAAAAAATCTTTTTAACAGGATCACAATTGCCGAGTGACAGACGAGTGAAGAAAAAAAATCCTCTCTCTCTAAACTAGATCACAATCCGCGAAAAGGCACCGAGAGCCCAAGAGAAAAAAAACTCCAGGCTTGTTCTCACCCCGACTCGAGGGTCATAATTTAAGGGTGTCAATTTTTTTATCGCCGTTTCCTCCCGAATGGGCTGGCGCGCTAAATGTGATAAAAAAACCTCACGTGCTTATTATGTTGTAACGCTGAAATTGAGCATGCTGAGCAAAATGGGTTTTGAGGGAAAAAAAAAGTTGTTTTGAATAAGAATGGTTCCAAATAATAACTGTTGTTTCGGGATTTTGATTTCTGACTGATAAAAGCTAAAATTTAAAAAAGCGGTTGATTTTTTTTTTTGCAAACAAAATGTTGCAGTGTTCTAAAAATTCTTGAAAAATCAAGCTACCAAGTCAAATTTAATTACATTCCCATTTCGAATCACCACGGAATGTTGAACGTCCGCGAAGCACGCTACAGTTTTATGACGCGATTGTCGTTAGTGAAAATTATATCGTGCTTTTTTTTTTGCTGCTGCTGCTGCTCTTCCCCGATTTGCTCCCTAGCAATAGTTTTTCACCATTAGGCGGGAAAATCAGAAAAGCATAAAAAAACTGCTACACCATTTCCACCACGCGCGGAATCGTGTGGCGCGCACACTAACGAGAGAGTCACGGCACCACGGCTTTGTAATTGTAATAAATTTTAATGAAAAGGATGCCATGTTTTTTTTAATATTCCGGAAAGATTTTTTTTAACCTCTCGGCTAGAACCACGGACGAAATGGGGA